>NW_027509403.1:0-45000 GCF_048541705.1 Temnothorax americanus
TTTACGTAACGTGTTCCCCCCGCGTCGCGCTCCCCCTCTCGCCCAGTTTTCGCTTCCCCCCGCGTAGCCCCCCCTCCGCTGACCCTTTACACCGTCCCTCGACCCCCTCGCCCACCGCTTACGGCGGTCCCCCCGCGGCAGCGAAGCCCCCCCCGACCCCGCTAACCGCAACCCGAGATCCCTGGGGCAGGAATGTAGATTACCTAGCTACTATAAAGTAAGGGTAGAATTTTACGGGGAGCGCTATGATGTGTATAGTTTTTGTTACCGATCTTTCTGGAAACCGGTTTTTTTATGTTTCCAATTTTTCGGGAAATAATTGATTGAATCTCAAAGAATTGTATATGAAGTAGGGGTAGAATTTCCCGGGGAGTGCTATAAAGTGTACTATTTTTTGTTACCGATCTTTTTGGAAACCGGGTCCGAATGACCAAATCTCAAAAACCCGACTGTTTGTCTGTCTGTCCGCGAACTACTCATTCGTTAGTGGACCGAATTTTTATCAAGGGTACATGAAATAGGGGTAGAATTTCCCGGGGAGTGCCACTATGTGTATAGTTTTTTGTTACCGATTTTCTGAAAACTGGTTTTTCTAAGTTTTCTAATTTTTCGGGAAATAATTTACTGAATCTCAAAGAATTATAGATCAAACTGGGGCAGAATTTTCCAGGGAGTGCTATAAAGTGTATAATTTTTCGTTACCGATCTTTTTGGAAACCGATACGGAAATTTTTTCAATTTTTCGGGAATTTATTGACCGAATCTTAAAGAAGTAGGGGTAGAATTTTACGGGGAGCGCCATGATGTGTACAATTTTTGTTACAGATCTTTTTAGAAACCGGTTTTTTTAATTTTTCCAATTTTTCGGGAAATAATTGATTGAATCTCAAAGAATTATACATGAAGTAGGGGTAGAATTTCCCGGGGACTGCTATAAAGTGTACTATTTTTTGTTACCGATTTTTTTGGAAATCGGTTCCGAATGACCGAATCTCAAAAAATTGTACATAAAGTAGGGGTTGAATTTCCCGGGGAGTGCTATAAAGTATATAATTTTTTGTTGCCGATTTTTTTGGAAAGAGAGAGGGAGAGGGAGAGAGAGGAGAGAGAGATGATGATGATGATGAATCGCTATTTATTAGGCGCTCCGGGATTTCTCCTCTCAAGCGCATATACAAAAGAAATAGAATACAAAATGATTAAAATCATAACAATAACAAAAAATAAGTATATCTATAACGAGAGAAAAAAAATAGAGAAAAAGAGGGATAAAAAAAATAACAAAATAAAAGAATCGCTATTACTGTACTTGTGGCTGTGTGTTAAGAAGATATTTAAATAAGTCGCACTTGAAAATCCCCTTCGTGGGGGCATTAAGCAGGTCTTGTGGTAAGCTGTTCCATAGTTCGGCCGCGAAACTAATAAACGATTTTTTATATAGTTCCGTCCTACATTGAGGAAGGGACAACGACTTCGGGTGAGATCTTGTATCGCGCACTGCCTTGTCGCCCTTGTAAGTAAAAGCTTGGTACAAGAGAGAGAAAGAGGGAGAGGGAGAGAGAGGGAGGGAGAGAGAGGGAGAGAGATTGATTGATTGATTGATGGTTTATTTATGCCATAGTCACAGACTTTAGGCAAGTAAAGAATTACAAAGGTGTAAGCATACAAAAAGAAAGAAAAAATAGGATAACAACAAAAAATAAATAAAAATAAAAATAAAACATAATAAAGAAAGAAAAGAACAGTATAATAGTGGCAGATGTAATCTACGTAGGAAAAAATAACTAAGACTAATGAAACGCACAAGAAATAAGTTGACACCCTAAGTAAGAATTTGCATGGTGAGCAGAGGTTGAGGAGACATTAGATCAAGTTACGCTCAAGCGAGAAAAGATGGTCGTACAGTTTACGCTTGAAAACGGCGACAGACGATGCCGATACTACGTCGGTGGGAAGCGAGTTCCAGAAGTAGACGCCTGCAAGATGGAAGGAGTTATGATATGCTTCGGTTCTATGGATAGGAACAAAGAAAGAATGAGTAATAACCAGACGTGATGATCGCCTGACTAAGGGGTCAGGACAAGTAAAGATTTCAGAGATGTAGGTAGGAGACATATTGTGAGACACCTTATACATTTCAGTACCTAGAAAGTAGAGGCGTCGATGCTTGACCGTCAGCCACCCCAGTTGATGTCGGTAGGGCGTGATGTGTTCATCACGCCTTAAATTAAAAACAAAGCGAACAGCACAATTTGAGAGTCTCTGAAGCTTGATGTTGAGCTCGTTAGACACATCGTTGTACATAAGGGAACAGTAGTTTAACAAGGGCCATATCAAAGTGGTCACAAGTTTTACACGGAGATTGAATGATAGGGAATTTTTGTGAAATTTAAGTTTATGCAATGTAAAATGTACCCTTTTGGAAATGTACGAGACATGGCTTGCCCAAGATAAATCGGAGCGCATGATGACCCCGAGGTTACGTGTCTCAGTAACAAATGGGATGGAAGTACCGTTAACCGATATGAGAGGTAAGTCACTAAGATTTAAGTGCCTAACATGACTCCTACTTCCAAAAATCAAGACTTTGGATTTCCTGAGATTAAGAGTCAATCCATTACGCACAGCGAACTCTGAAATGACACCCACGTCATGAGCAACGAGCTGTAGGGCGATATTCAGTTGGCTAAGAGAAGTCCTGCGGTAAATCTGTGTGTCATCCGCAAATACAATACGCTCAGTAAACCTGAGGAAGGCGCCAATGTCATTTATAAAAAGAGAGAAAAGGAGAGGACCCAAAACGGATCCCTGCGGAACTCCGGATGTGACAGACAGCCAGTCAGAGAGCACCCCCTCAAGGTCAATAACAGCCTGGGATCGACCCGTGAGATAGGAAAAGATTAACTTGAGGGCAGAATCAGTGAACCCCAACCGCCTGAGTTTGGTGAGCAGTAAAAAATAACAGACCGTGTCGAAGGCCTTGCGGAAGTCGAAAAGGACAAGTATAAGCACCTCACCCACGTCAACGGCGTACATTATGTCATGGAATAATCGCAGTAAGGCTGATTGGGTGGAATAACGCTTGCGGTATCCAGACTGCCGATCATCAAGAATATGGTGCTTCAATGAAGTCAGTAATCTGGCGGTGTATAATGTTTTCGAACAGTTTGGAGAGCTCACACAAGTTGGCAATGGGCCTCGTGTCTGAGGGAGAGGTTGGAGATTTGACCTTGGACAGTGGACGAAATATAGCTCGTTTTCACAGGGGCGAAAAGTGACTAAGTTTAAGACAACTATTGAATAGTGAGGTTAGGAGGTTGCCAATACTAGGTCGGGCTAAGGCTATAGCATAAAGTGGTAGTTGATCATAACCAGTGGCAAGAGAAACAGAAGATGAGGAGACGAGAGTACTTAGATCATCACTGGTTATCTGGGAAAAACCAAAAAGTGGTTCATCCGGCACTATGGATGAGATAATATCATAAAATTGAGACTGAGAACATGAAGGAAAACAGTTGGATATAGAGGCATAATGAGCATTGAGAGTGTCACGTGAAAAGAATTCAAGCGGAGAGGACAGGTGCGACTCGACCAGGCCGAGATTAGCAAGCTCGCGCCATAACCTAGATGGATCAGAAATTGCTCTCGATCTCGCCATGTTAAAGCGCTCTCTGGCTCTTCTCAAATCAACAGTGAGACCGTTCCTATACTGCCTATAAATATGAAAGTCAAGCACGCTACCAGATCTTCGAGCATTATTGTAAAGACGATTGCGATGCCGAATTCCGCAAGCGAGGACATCGGTGAGCCAAGGCGCAGATGGACGAGTCACACAAAAGGTACGAGTAGGTGCATGCCTGTCTAAACTGGAAATAAAGTCCTTGACTATGGTGTCCAGGATACCGTCCAGGTCAGACTCGCCGAGATGAAGACCGCCGAAATCCTCAGTAAAGGAAAAAGACAACGTTGAGGTGAGAGTCTCAACGAATCTCTGCTCATCAAACTCTTTGTAGTTCCGGCGAATCAGAGTACGGCTTACGAAACGATAAAACCTTGTTCAGACTGTCGACGATGAAAACGTCGAGCCATGAGTCGGAAGAAGGAGTATGATAGGTCGATTGCGACTCCACTATGTGGAGCGACAATTGCATGACTATGTCTCTAAGGTGATTAGGCTCGTATGTTGAGGCAAGGAGATTACAGTTTAGGTCGCCCGAAATAATAATGTTCCTGTAGTTGTGCACAACCGAAGATAGAGTGTCAACATATTTACTAAAGTTTTTTCTTTTCGGTCTGCGATACATTGAAGTAAAAAGGAGAGACTCTCATGCGTCTCCACGAACGTTAAGAACCAGATATTCGGGTTTATTAGAGAAGGACGGAGGTGACGCCGCCAATACACGCGCGCGCAGTGAGTCATGGATATAGCAAGCAACACTCCCCCTCCCTGTCCTCTTTATCAGCACGAAGTAAATAATATCCCGGGATGCGAACTAGGTCGTCAGAAATATGCGAGTGCAGCCAGGTCTCTGAGATCGAGATGATGTGAAAAAAGTTTGACGTTAAGAAAGCCTGGACTGACTCTAGATGGGCAGGAAGGGAGCAGGCATTGAAGCATGCGATCCTAAGACGACGCGAAGCAGAAGGAACCACATCCGCCGCCACAGGTCAGTGAAGCTGCTCAAAATCAGCCTCCGAGGCTATTAAGATTGGAGGCAGACCATTGTCCTTGCGGACAAAAATCTGCCCGTCCCTACTCCATACATATTTATAGGCCATTTGCCTAGCCCTCACTCTCGTCTGACGCAACAAATTATAAGTGTCAGTAGGAAGGAGTTTGTTAACATAGATATGCCCGGAAATACTTTTAGAGAAAACATCGTTGATGGTAAGTCGACGCTTGCGGCGCATAACCCTCAGAATGTAATCTGAAATCTCTCGCGACTTGAACGCGACTATGATAGATCTCGCGCGTCCAGCGGAGTCAGCACGAAGATCAGAGGCAAAATCGGAGGCCGGGGCCCCGTCGCGCGCCACGGACGCACCCCTCAGCCCCACATTGCGAGTCTCAAGAACGTCAGAAGCCAGCTGAGAAACGTCAAGCGCACGAAAAACCCGAGCGACGAGCACGTCAGGCGCATCAGTAAAAATGCTTGGAATGCCAGAAATAATAATATCCGACGTACGAGAGACCCGCGATGCAGCAGACGACAGACGATCGGTAAGCTGAGTACCGACCAATTGTCCACCTCGAGCCTCCAACTCCGCAATACGATCACCGTAATCCGACAAGACTCTCAGAACCTCGGGTATCTGGTTCAATTTTCGGTCGACATCAGCATTCACGGATTCCTGGTGGCTGATGAAGGCAGCGATCTTTCTGTCAGACTCGTCGAACCTGGCGGTGATTCTCCTGTCCGATTCGTCGAGCCTGGCAGCAAGTCTCTTCTCCGATTCGTCGAGCTTGGACAAGATCGACTGAAGCAGCGTATCAGTCCGTAGTTGTGTGCCCGAAGGAGAGGCCATGTCCGTCAGATCAAAGGATACTGCACACTTGTCGAGAAGCGGTGTAAGCGGCAATTCAGGCGATGCTGCTAAAGCCTTGCAGCAATGATCGGCGTATTTAGACGAGGAATACGACCTGATACAGCCGGGGTGGAACACCTTGCTGCACTCGCATGCAACCGAAGCTGTCGCAATTGACTTCTTGCACTTGTAACACTGCATAAGTAACACGTTGCGCTAAATCAGGATCGAAAACAAGAGAAGCGCAGTGTGGCAATCCAGTAGGAGACAGATGGTAATACGTTCGAGGCCGCGGATGGTAGCAGGCAATAGCACATGCGGAAGCCCACAGATGGTAACTCGTGCGTAGAGCAGGTGCGAAAAACAGCACGGAGATGAAAAAAAGCATGTGCAGCGAGAGTCCACTTCGATCCAGATCGATGAGGCGAAAGTGAGGTTAGAAAGAGAAAAATATTTTCCTCTGGATATCCGGGACAGCAGTTGCAAGGAAAGAAAGATGCAATATCAATCCACACAAGCAACAAAAAGCCTGCTCGATTCTGTAACAAGAATTGCCCGAAGGCAGCTTGCGGCAGAGATATGTTCGTTTAAAGCCGGAGCAACATAACGGATGTGCACGCTGAGAGAGAGAGAGAGAGAGAGAGAGAGAGAGAGAGAGAGAGAGAGAGATGATAATCGTTTATTAGCTTCAATAGCTACATAAGAAGTTTTCTTATACATTACAATAATAAATATCTGAAATTAATACTCTGAAAGCCTACTACGAAACTCTATTATATATTATATATTTGCTCCCCTCTCTCTCTTATCTGAATATGTTTCGCTACCATTCTTCTGAAATGCGGCAAACTGTCTTCTCTTTTTATTTCGTTGGGTAACGCATTGTACATTTTTATTCCTTCATACCATAACATTTTCTGTTCTTCCGTAGTTCTACATCTGTTGATATAAATATTTCCTTTTTGCCGTGTACTTACACCCTCTCTATATTGCACTAATTCTATATTATTTTGCAAATATATGGGACATAACCCATTTACAATTTTATATATGAGTACACATGTATTGTACTCGATCCTTTCTTTTATCGACATAAAATGTAGTGCTTCTAACATATCACTGATTCTCACTCTTCTATTACATCTAAGTATTATTCTCATCCCTTGGTTTTGCATTTTTCGTAGATGCTCCAAATTTGTTTTACTTATACCCACTAGTATAGATGAGCAATATTCGAACAATGAACTTACTATTGCTTTATATACAATGCACCTCATGTTTGCTGATAGTTCCATCCCAATTCTCCGCATAACACCTAATTTCGCTCCTACCTTTTTACTAATATAATCTACATGTTTAGAAAAATTTAAATTTTTATCAATTATTACTCCTAGATATTTAATTTCACTTACAATCTCTAGTACCTTATTCTGCAGTTTAATTTTTAAATTTTCCTTTATTGCTTTCTTTCTAACTCCTCTTATTAACATAATCTTAGTCTTATCAACATTAACATACAGCCTATTTATCTTTAACCATTCTTCCACTTTCACCATTTGCTCATTGAGATTATTATTAATTTCTATACTTGAATACCCTGTTGTATAAATCAACGCATCATCCGCGAACAATCTTATTGCACACTTATCATTAATAGCCTCTATAATGTCATTTATATATAATAGGAATAATAAAGGTCCTAAAACTGACCCCTGAGGAACACTTAAATCTACATTAACGGGAGTTGACAGAACCCCACTAAATTTTACTCTCTGAGATCTATTTTGCAAGTAACTTTTAAACCAATTTAATACTGCTCCTTTTATTCCATACCATTGTAATTTTTTTATCAAGATTTCTCTGTCCACTACTTTAAATGCTCTTCTTAGATCTAAGAAAACCACTCCTATCATTTTTCCGTCCCCTATTGTTCTTTTCCAGTCCAAAACTACCCACTGTAAAGCAGTTTCGCATGAATGTTTTGCCCTAAAACCCGATTGACATTCTCTAAGCAATTTATTATTTTCTAAGTATTCTACTAATTGTTTCTGAACTATTATCTCCAATATTTTCTCGTATACTGGCAATTTATTTATCGGTCGGAATTCTTCAATTTTATTTGTTCCTCGAACTTTAGATATCGGAACTACAATCGCTTCTTTCCACTTCTCAGGGAACATTCCTTCTTCGAGTGACTTATTTAGTATATGACATATTTTCTCTGCTGCTGCTTCTACTACATGTTTCATTATTTCTACAGTTATACCTTCTTCTGTACCTGCTTTGTTTTCTAATTTTCGGACTATTTTACATAATTGCTCTACTTCAATTTGTGTAAATACTTCTAGAACACAGTCGGCATATTTTTTATTCGCTATGCAATCTTCTCTACTACTTATATATGTTAGCGCCCTAATACTGTCAACAAAATAACAGTTAAATTTATCAGCCATTTCCTCTACATTACTAATTATTCTATTTTCAAATTGTATTTCTTTATACTCTTTATCAGTTACTTTACCTTTCAACATTTCTTTTAATACCCCCCACATTTGTTTTGGATCCTTTTTATTTTTATTAAGTTTTTTTTCTATATAGCCTTTTTTTGCTTTCCTACAAATATCCACAGTTTTATTCCTTAGCTGCCGAAATACTTCCCAGTCACACTCATTCTTACTTACACGAGCTACCTTATGTGCTTTGTCCCTTTGCTTTATCAGTTGCTGTATGTACTCACAAAACCATTGCTTTCCCTGCCATTTCTATCTTAGTAGAGTTGTTTTTTGTGGTGCCGTTAAATCAAGACATTTGATAATCTCTTTAACCGTCAAATTAGCTAATATATTAATACTGTCTCCTTCAATGGCATCTAAACAAGTGCTTATCATTCTTTTAAATATATCTATATCCATTCGTTTATAATCTCTGTATGTAATAATTTTGTTCTTATTTGCTACCAGTTTTACATTCCAGTACAACACTATTGCTGAATGATCCGTTATCTTGGGTTCATGCCATACTTCAATTTCCATCTCAACATTAGAAAAAACTAAGTCAATTATTGTTTCAGAATTTATTACAATTCTGGTTGCTTCTCTTATTAGTTGTTTTAACCCTACAGAATTCATTATTCTGGTTAATTTATTTTGAGTATAATTATTTACTTTCATATCTATGTTAAAGTCGCCCATGATTATAACATTATCATTCTGCATATTGCTGATACAGGTTTCCTCAAGAAAGTCAATAAAACTAGCATCTTTACCATTTGGCGAGTGATAAACTACCATAATTATTCCTATATAGTTTTTATCTTTAATTTTTACTGTTATTGTCCACAAATTTTTATCGCAAGTTTCTATCGCTATTATATCAAATTTAATTCTTCTATCTATATATAACAATACTCCGCCCGTTCTACTAGATTCTGAGTCACCTCGCACGCATACATACCCGCTGATGTGTAATTCGTGATCCTCTATCTGCTGCGTTATATGAGAGAGAGAGAGAGAGAGAGAGAGATTGATTGATTGATTGATTGATTGATTGATTTTTATTATGCCCAAGCAATAGCTAAAGGGCAAAGAATGAATACAATATGCATTGAATATATGTAAATAGAACATGTTCGTGTTCATGCTCTCTCCCAAACAATACACACTTAAAACTAACTTACAACTAACTCGCCTTAAAAATTAACGCAACTTAAAACTAAGAGAATAACGCTACGAAAAGAAAAACAAATAACTACAAAGAAAAAATACAATAATACAGCAATTCACAAGAACAAAAGTCCAAAGGACCCACTACTCAGATTCAGACGAAAGCAAATACTCACGAAGAAGGCTTTTGAATAATGCAAGAGAAGATGCAGATGTAATTTCATCGGGAAGAGAATGCCAAAAATATATGGAAGAAAGTTGGAAGGAATTTCTATAGGTGACCGTTCTGTGAGGAGGAATATGAAAGATTTGAGGAGACAAAGCAGCAAGTCGGTCAGATCTTCTGAGTAATGGGTCGAGTGGAGTGAAAAGTTCACTTAAGTAAGGTGAAGACAAATAAAGTATCCGGTACATCTGACACCCGAGAAAGTACCGCCTTCTGTCTTCCACCAAAAGCCATCCCAAGCGACGCCTATACTGAGTAATATGCTCATCCCGCCGCAAGTTATATATGAATCTGATGCAGCAGTTCACTAGTCTCTGTAATCTGGTGTTCAGTTCATCACTCAAGCCATGATAGACTAGGCAACAATAATCTAAATAGGGTAGAATTAACGTCGTCACAAGCTTAATCCTCAGCTCAGTAGAGAGAGAGTTTTTATTGAATTTCAGCTTGTGTAACGCCCAGTGAACTTTTTGCGAAACATGCATGACATGCTTCCTCCAAGAGAGATTAGATTCAAACCAAACACCAAGATTTCTCACCTCACTAACAAATGGTATTTGTATGTTGTTAAAAATTATAGGAGGAAGAAGGTTGAAATCAAAGTTGTTGACATTTTTACTACTGCCAAATATTATAACCTTAGATTTGGCAGGGTTAAGTTTCAGACCGTTTGCCGATGCATAATCGAAAATAGCATTAGCGTCCACAGAGATCAAGTTAAGATTGTGAAGAATGTCGGAAGGTGGACACGCACGATAAATCTGGATGTCATCGGCAAACATCATGTGTTCTGTATATAACAAGACCTTACTTATATCATTAATGTACAGGGAAAATAAAGGTGGACCCAGCACAGAGCCCTGAGGTACACCACATAACGTAAATAGCCACGACGAGAGATTACCAGCATCATCGATCACAACCTGAGAACGACCCGTTAAGTATGAATAGATCCACATAAGAACAAGGTCAGAAAAACCTAACTTTTTCAGTTTAATCAGAAGTTGTGAAGATGCGGGACTGTGTCAAACGCCTTACTGAAATCAAAAAGGACCATAATCGTTACCAGCCCACTGTCAATCACCTTCTTGATGTCATCACTAACACGCAGAAGTGCCGACTGAGTGCTGTGACTTGGACGATATGCGGATTGTCTTGGATTTATAAGATCATGCTTGATTAAATAGTCCATGATCTGCGTGGCAACGATCCTCTCAAGAATTTTAGACAATTCAGGCAGATTAGCTATTAGTCGCGTATCAGACGGAGATGAAGGAATACGGATCTTAGAGAGAGGACGGATAAGTGCCCGCTTCCACTGAGATGGAAATGAAGAAGTTTTTAATGAACGGTTGAATAAGGTAGTTAGACACGATGAAATTGTAGGCCAAGCTATTCGCAAAATGTAGAGAGGTATGCCGTCTGACCCTGACGCATAAGAATGAAGAGGTCTTTCAGAAATGAGTCTATGGACCATATCTGGCGTTATAGTGGAGAAAACAAACTCTGGACGATGGGATGGACGAACTACCTGGTCTATAGCAAAAATAAAATCAGTGTATGAGCAAGGTAACAAATCAGCAGAAACTGAAATGTAAAAAGAATTTAATTGATCTGGTGTGAAAAAATGTAGAGGAGAAACCAAGGTTGATTTTACAAGACCAAGGCGAGCCAACTCTCTCCAAAGTTTTGCTGGATCAGTAATGTTTTTGAAAGAATCAAATTGAAATTCGCTTTTGGCACGTTTAATGTCGGCATTCAGTTGGTTGCGAAAAAGTCTATAGGTGTTGTAGCCAAGTAAACTGCCAGAACGTTTTGCCTGCTTATATAATTGATTGCAAACACGCATCCGGTTCTTGAGATCATCGGTGAGCCACCGCACTGGAGGCTTCCTGATTGTGAATACACGAATCGGGGCAAATGTATCCAGTGCCCTTAGCAGGTTACCGGATAGCACCTCACAGAATCTGTCAACGTTCGCGTCATTAATCACCTCATCAATTTCAGACCGCACAGAGCTAGCGATGGATCCAAGATGTTCAGAGAACACCGAACAGTCAATGCCTCTGTAATTTCGCCGTGATATAGAACGCTCAGCTATCGGATCACAGTTGAGCAACATAGACAGTGCAATGACATCATGTCCAGCAATAAAAGGACTCTGAGATTTAGTAAATGATAACACTTTTTCTAGGTCATCTACCACCAACACATCAAGCCATGAGTCTGAGGTTGCCGTATGATAAGTTGATTCAGAGTTCACAATATGTAGTGATAAGCTGGACATGAGTTCACGCAAATAACGCGCTTCAAAATTAGTCAATAATAGATTACAATTAAGATCGCCACCAATAATAATATTTTTATAGAGATGAGAGAATCGGCTCAATGACTCAACGAAATTGCACAAGAGGAGACCTTTAGGTCTTCTATAAATGGACGCAAATAAAACCGATTCTCCATCTAACAGACGTACTTCGATGAGAAGATATTCAGGTAGATTATCACAGGCATTATCAGAGGTAGCTATAATCTTTACCTTGAGCGATTTATGCACATAGCATGCCACTCCACCACCCATCCGTCCTACTCTGTCATGACGGATCAAAAAGTAGTCAGTTAGGGCCACTGTCACATCTGAGATGCTCTCATTGAGCCACGTTTCAGAAACTGAAATAATGTGATAAAAACTAGTGGAGAAATACAGTCTGATATAATCAATATGTGCCCGCAGAGAGTTTGCATTAAACTGAGCTACATGAAACTGAGTGGACCGCGAAATAGAGCCGCGATGCAGGACGGAAGGCGATGAGTGATCGGAACGGGCACGTCAGACGAGCTTATCAATGTCCGCAGCCGAATCGATCTTAATTGCAGGCTCACCATCCGAGTGCTTCACATGGATGCGACCTCCCCTCACCCAAACATACTGATAGGACTTGTCCTTAGCAACACGCTTCGTGTGCTTCAACAATTCATACGTGTCCTTAGGGAGCAGTTCATTGACATGCACGTTCCGATCCGAGTTGCCACCACAGACCTCCTTTTGCGTAAGCACACGCCGTGCCCGTTTTTGGACATAACAGTGTCACGTACCGCGCCCGAAGCTAATGTGACAATATAAGAGCTCGTGGTAGAAGTCGGTAACAATCGGTCACCAGCCACCGGCGGCAGAGGCTTACAAGCGACGGCCCTAACGTTGAGAACGTGACACGACAGCTCAGGGATTTCTAATATCGCAAATACATTTTGAACGCACTCCAAGGGGGTAACAGACATCGCGGTAGGAACACCTGAGATAATTAACTCATTCTCAGACCGAGCCCGTGTGGTAGAGTGAGAGCCGGCACAGTTGCTCCTTAAATTACGAATCTCATCCACAAGAGCACTACACTGTTGCTCCAACTCAACAATCCGCTGACTGTTCCGCTCGACACCGCTCGCAATGCTGTTTAGTTTGTCAAGCTTGTCATTCAGTTCGTTATTCGTGTGCCGCTGCTCTTCGACGAAAGCATTAAATCTCGCATTCGTTTCCTCAACAAAAGTAGAAAATCTCGAATTTGACACCTTCATTTGCTCAGTCAATTGTTGAGATATTCGAAGTAAAAGGTCGTGTGAATTAATATCTCCCTGAGACTGTAATTGAGACTGTGCCTGAGCACCGGTACTTACAGGAGTAGTCATAATATCAAGATTAAAATTGTTTTTGGCCTGCGGCGTAAGCGGTGTGTCACAGTGCTTCACCAGAGCTTTGCAGCAATGGTCCGCGTATTTTGTCACAGAATACGACTTGACGCAACCAGGATGGAATTGTTTTTTGCATTCACACTCAACCAATGCATTCGCAATCGATTTCTTGCATCTGTAGCACTCAGGTATAACACGCTGCATAGTACAACGAGAAAGTAAGGAGCCAAACCAAAAAGATGCAGTATTACAATCCAGATGGTAATAGTACTCTCAAGAGCCCACAGATGATACAAGATTGTCGAGATGGTATTAGTATAATTAGAAGCACTCGGATGGTAAAAGACAGAATGACTTGATGTTCGCAGATGGTAACTCATGCATGAATCCAGGTGCAGGGATAGAAATGTGCAGAACTGAGAAAAGCAGGAGCATGCGCAGCAAGAGACACGTCGATCCAGATCGATGAGGTAAAAGTGAGGTTAGAAAAAGCAGCAACACTATACCTCGAGATATCCAGGACAGCAGTTGCAAGGAAAGGAAGATGCAATATCTATCCTGACAAGCAACAATAGACCTGCTCTGTCCTGTAACAAAAACAGCCCAAAGGCAGCTTACGGCAGAGGTGGAGTTCGCCAAACACGGAGCAAGGTAACACAGCAACACACGGTACTCACCGAGAGAGAGAGAGAGAGAGAGAGAGAGAGATTGATTGATTGATTGATTGATAGATTTATTATGCCCGAGCAATGGCTAAGGGGCAAAAAGTAATATAGCAGTTACAATAATATCGCAATTACAATACTATAGCAGTTACAATACCACAGCAATTACAATAATATATAGCAGTTGCAAGATGCAAAGATACAATGTGATATAAACAAAAGCGAAATATAGCGACAGGAGCTAGCATGATATGCATGCTCTCTCTCTTAAGGCAAGCAACCAGCAATCTCAATAATATACACTATAAAACTAAGAACTAACGCAACTTAAACTAATAATGAGTACAGTGAAAAAGAATAAAATATAAGGAGCAAGTATTACTGAAAAGAACTAAATAGTGCATATAAACTAAGAACTAAGGCGTAGTGCAATTTACGAGCTAATAATAAGGAATGAAAGGACTAGAAGCTCTATACCAGAAACAATGTTATCCAATTTCACATGCAAGCAAGTCGATATGTCCACGAAAGGAATAAGCGTTGAATTTAACAAAACGTATCCGAGAAGAATTACATGTTGATTATGCCGAACGATCAAAGAACAAGGGACGAGCAGGTCGGACCAGTCAGATAAGTCAAATAAGCCTTGCAAGGTCAGAGTTAGAGTTGACATAAATAACAGGTTTGCCTTCAGAATGCCTGACACGTATTCAACCGCGTCGTAACCATACATGCTTATAAGACCTTTCTTTGGCAACACGCCTTGTTAATTGCAACAATTCGTAAGTGTCTTTGGAGAGAAGCTCATTTACAAGAACACTTTTATCAGAATTGTTAGCGCACACATCACTTTGCTTAAGCAGTCTTTTGGCTCTTTTTTTTGCTATAATAAAGTCGCGGACAACACTCGAGGCTAAGGTGACTATACAAGAGCGAGCAGGTACAGTTGTTACGGGTCGGTCGTGAACTGCCGCTGGCGGAGAATTTTTAACTACAGTTCTAACATCAAGAATATGACAAGAAAGATGTGGGACATCTAGAGCGTTAAACACATTATGAGCAAGCTCAGAAGGAGTAACAGACAATGTCGCCGGCAGTCCCGATATAATAAGCTCGTTGCCTTCATAAATCTGCTGAGTAGACCGAGCGGCTTTTAAGTCTTGGAGCTCTCGCACTAAATTAGCATTTTCCTGTTCTAATTTAGTAATGCGCTGACTGTTTTGAGCAACGGTGTCAGCAATTCGAGTTAAACAATCAAGCTTATCAGTGATTCCTTCATTTGTCCGCTGTTGATTTTCAATAAGAGCTAAAAATCTAGCTTCTGACTCCATAAGCTTCGCCATCAGCACGCGCAAAAGCTCGTCAGTAGTATTAGGCGAGTGTGAACGAGAGAAAGAGGCGCCATCAATATTAGATGTAGTCAGTGTAAGAGCCGTAAGAGGCATGATAAACAAAAGTGAGTCTTGCAACAAGCACCAGCGGACTTTGTACCAACGTAAGTCTTGACACAACCCTGCATGTGTTGTATACAATCGTTTAATCACTAGGCTTAAAAGAAGTAGAGTTCTGTAGTATCGATCCACAATCAGAGTGTTCCGTATAGATGTCGCGGAGATCAACCCGAGCAGCCAAGAGAGAGAGAGAGAGAGAGAGAGAGAGAGAGAGAGAGAGAGAGAGAGAGAGAGAGAGAGAGAGAGAGAGAGAGAGAGAGAGAGAGAGAGAGATGATCTTTATTAAGCCCAAGCATAAGCTATAGGGCAAATTCATAACATAGCCGTAATACATATAACTTAGTGTAAGCATAAAGACTCTGAGCAAAAGTATAAGCAATAGCTAAACATAAAAGACGGAAGATTATGTGAGTTCAAAACTAAAAGGAGACAGCATGTTCATGATCAGTTGTTTGAACTCATCTCATCAACACTATTTGACGCATGTATAAACATGACGATAATGTATATAAAATACTTAACAATACGTAACAATATGTACAGAATACTTCATACTACATTATGCTCTCTCGATCAAGTTTATATCGGTACGCAACTAATCTAATCAACGCTTATTTGACGCATGTATTATAGTATAACGTTAGTATATAGAAAATAATTGTCAATATGTACAGAATACTTAATACTACACAATACTCTCAATCAAAATTACATCAGTACACAACACAATAAGCCGTTCAGCTCTACCCTGACTCATATTCAGACGCCAGTAAAAAAGACCGCAGAAGGCTCTTGAAGAATCCCAGAGAAGATGCCGATGTAATGCAAGACGGTAGTGATTGTCAGAAATATATGGATGAAATGTGGAAAGAATTCCTATATGTGACAGTTCTATAAGCAGGCAGATTAAATGTTTGAGAAGAGGTGGCATGTCGTTCAGATCTCCGTAGCGCTGGATCCAGCTGGGTAAAGAGATCGCTTAAATATGATGGAGAACGCATGTGAATGGTTTGATACATCAGGCATCCAAGGAAATAAAGCCTTCTGTTCTCAACACTAAGCCAGCCCAGTCTCCGCTTATACGGAGTAATATGTTCGTCACGCCTGAGATTGAAGATGAACCGTATGCTACAGTTTACCAGCCTCTGAAGTTTAGTGTTGAGTTCACCAGTTAGACTATGATATACTAAACAGCAGTAATCTATATGAGGCAAGACCAAGGTGACAACAAGTTTTACTCTTAATGCAGTAGAAAGACTGTTTTTGTTGAACTTAATTTTATGTAACGCATTATGAGCTTTACGTGAAACTAGTGAAATATGTTTCCTCTACGACAGGTTAGGTGAAAAGATCACCCCCAAGTTCCTCACCTCAGTCACAAAAGGCAGAGGCACAGCATTAACAATGACCGGCGGCAGAGTATCGAGGCTGACGTTGCTGACATGCGCATTACTCCTAAATATCATGACATTAGATTTAGACGGATTAAGTTTAAGACCGTTTTCGCGAGCATAATCGAAGATAGCATTAACATATTTGGTAATTAGCTCAATACCCTAACGAATGTTAGCCGGAGGACATCTGTAGTAAATCTGAATATCGTCCGCAAATATCATATGTTCCGAGTAGCGTAAGACACAACCTATGTCATTTACGTAAAGGGAGAACAAATGAGGACCCAACACGGAACCCTGAGGTACACCACCCCACGTAAACCGCCAGCCGGAAAATTTACCAGTCTCATCAACAACTGCCTGAGATCTTCCAGTCAGATACGAGAAGAGCCATGCCAGAACTGCATCAGAAAAACCCAACGCTTTCAATTTTATGAGAAGTCGAAGGTGCGGGACCATGTCAAAGGCCTTGCTGAAGTCAAATAATACCATGATTGTGATCAACCCCTCGTCTATACCTTTCTTTATGTCATTACAGACTCGCAAGAGAGCACTCTGGGTGTTATAACCAGGTCGGTATGCTGATTGTCTGGAATTTAAGAGATTATGATCATTAAGATAGTGTACAATCTGCAAGGCAACGATCTTTTCGAGGATCTTCGACAGCTCAGGCAGATTAGCTATAGGTCTCGTATCGGACGGAGACAATGGAATACGGACCTTAGAAAGAGGGCGGATCAACGCACGCTTCCATTGAGACGAAAACACGGAGGTCTCAAGTGATCTATTAAATAACTCCACAAGCCATGGGCCCATAACAGACCAAGCAATCCGCAGAACAAACATTGGAATACCATCCGAGCCCGAAGCATAGGAGTGAAGGGGTCCGTCCGCAAGGAGTTTAAGGACATCATTAGGCGTTACCGTGGAAAAGTCAAACTCCGGACGATGGGACGGTCTGACAACCCGAGCAGTGGCTAAGACAAAATCTGCATAAGTACACGGAGATTGAGCGTCATATACAGAAACAAAATACGCGTTCAGCTGATCAGACGTAAAAACTTGCAAAGAAGAAACTAAAGTGGATTTGACCAATCCAAGACGCGCTAACTCCCTCCATAACTTGCTTGAATCAGTGATCTTTATTAAGGAGTTGAACTGAAACTCACTTTTCACACGCTTAATATCCGCATTTAACCGATTACGAAAAAGTCTATAGGTGGCGTAGGCTAGTATACTATTGGATCGCTTCGCATGTTTATACAGTCTGTTTCGTTCACGTAGCCGGGTCTTCAGGTCTTCAGTGAGCCATCGAACAGGGGGCCTTCTGATCACAATCTCTCGTATCGGAGCATGCACATCCAGTGTTTCGATCAAGGTCTGCGACACTACCGCACAGAGATCATCAACTCCAGGCACCGTCTGGTCACCAGCAACGGCCCGAATGCGCATCTGGAACGCGGAGCTACCTTCAATCGAACGAAGATCATCCCGAAACTGGTCACCATCAATGCTCCTATAGCTACGTCTTGAGACGGTGCGCTCAAGATCCATGCCCGTCCTCAGTGAAAGCGTCAGTTCGATAAGATCGTGACCAGCTATAAACGGGCATTCAGATTTGACAAAAGCCTGAACTTTATCGTTGTCATCCACCGCCAAGACGTCAAGCCACGAGTCAGAAGTAGCCGTGTGATGTGTAGCACCCGAGGGTACAATACTCATTGACATGCTTGACATCAGTTCATGCAGGTATCCTGCCTCATAATTATTAGAAAGAAGGTTACAATTTAAATCGCCGCCTATAATAACATTTTTGTATAAGTGCATAACTCCCGTGATCGCCTCCTCAAAGTCGTGTAAAAGTAGACCCTTTGGTCTTCTATAGACAGATGCATACAGTACTGCCTCGTCGTTAGGCAGGCGAATGTCAACAATGATGTATTCAGGGGCGTTTTCTACCCTCGCAGAAACAGCGATGACCTTAGCTTTGAGTGCGTTGTGAACATAGCAGGCCACTCCTCCACCCCTCCTGCCCTCACGATCATGACGAACCAAAAAGTATCCGTCTAACGCCACTAGGTTGTCAGAAATGTCAGCGTTAAGCCATGTTTCAGACACTGAGATGATGTGATGAGAGCATGTGTTAAAATGAAGTCTAATAAGATCGATATGACTGCGAAGGGAGTTGGCATTAAGCTGTGCCACGCAAAACTGAGAGTTCCTGGTTGAACAATTCCTTGTAACTGAAGCCATTGTGTACTCGGCTCGATCGAGTCAAACCAAGTCAGTAAGATCTTTATCCGACTCGATATGGATTACGGGGGTGCCATCAGAGGATCTGACGCATATACGACCTCCTTTGACCCAAACATGTTTATAGGCTTTCTCTTTAGCAACACGTTTTGTGTGCTGTAATAAATCATACGTAGCTTTGGGTAACATCTCGTTAACAAAGATGCTGCGATCAGAGCCATTTTCACATACTTCACTGCTTAAGCACGCGTCTGGCTCGTTTTTTAGAAATAATTTCATCGCGGACAGCACCAGACGCCACGGTGACCACTAGCGAGCAATTTTCACTAGTCCTCGTAGAACTGCCAGGAGTCGCTTCAGGTTGAGATTTACGTGTCATAGGTCTAACATTAAGAATATGGCAGGAGAGATGCTGTATATCCAGGACATTGAATACCTTGCCAATAAGCTCAGTCGGGGCAATCAACGACGTCGCAGGCAGTCCGGAAACAATTAACTTGTTCTCAACTTCAGAACGCTCATTTGGCTGAGCGGTTTTTAGAGCCTGGATATCCCGCGCCTGAGCAGTTTTTAAAGCCTGGATATCACGCGCCTGATTCGAGCACTCCTGCTCCAACTTAGTGATACGCTGAGAGTTTTGGGCAACCGTTTCCGCGATAAGGTTCAGTTTGCTCAGTTTGTTATTAATTTCATTATTTATACTACGCTGATCCTCCATAAACGCCGCCAATTTACTATTCGATTCCTCGTTCTTAGATCGCAGATCCTCCATAAAGGTAGCCAGTTTTTTGTCAGATTCCTCCATCCTTGATCATATAGACCTCAACAGCGCTTCAGTAGACTGTGGTTGCGTGTCAGAAGGAGAAGCCATATCCTCTAAAGTAGATGCTCGTGCACACCTGTCAGTCTGCGGCGTGAGCGGTAAGACTTGTAACGCTGCCAAGGCTCTACAGCAGTGATCCGCGTATCTGGACAAGGAATACGACTTGACACAGCCGGGATGAAACAGTTTGCTGCACTCGCATGCAACAGATGTTGTTGCAATTGACTTCTTACACTTGTAGCACTGCATGAGTTATACGCCAAGAAGTCAAGATCAGAACCAAAGTGATGCAGTTGGGCAGACCAGTCAGTAGCAGATAGAATACGTGCAAAAGCCACAGATGGTAACAAGCGGTGACACGTGCCGAAACCTACCGATGGTAACTCGTGCGTAAACCAGCGTGAAAAGTAGGACAGCATACAGATAAGAAGGCAGGAGCATGCGCAGCAAAAGTCCACGTCAATCCAAAGCAATGAGGCGGAAGTGAGGTTAGATAAGAAATACCTCGAAATCCGTAACAGTAGTTGCAAGGAAAGAAAGACGCAATATCAGTTTTAACAAGCAACAAAAGACCTGCTCGATACTGTAACAGAAAATGCCCGAAGGCAGCTAGCGGCAGAGATATGTTTGCTCAAAGCAGGAACAACGAAACAGGCGTGCGCGCTACTCACCAGAGAAAGAGAGAGAGAGAGAGAGAGAGAGATTGATTGATTGATTGATAAGTATATTTATGCCCAAGCATAGCTACAGGGCAAAGATAGCGAAATAAAGTAATATACAAGAAAGATACAGTGACACGCAACTTAACTTAAACGCAACTTAATATTAGAAAAGCACTTAATCTACAAGAAACTAAAAGTTTAAAGAAACAGAATGCAGGTAATACTAGATGAAGGGAATACTACGAGTACTCTATACACACTACATGCTAAAATATCTAAAGAACTTAGTCTGAGAATTCGGATGACAGCAGGTAGGATCGGAGGTGATTCTTAAAAGCTGCAATAGTAGTAGCTGATGTAATATTGTCCGGGAGAGAGTGCCAAAAATAGATGGCCGCTATCTGAAAGGAATTTCTATATATTTCCGTTCGGAAAGCTGGGATATGGAAGGTTTGCGAAGAAGAATTTGCAATTCGAGTCGATCTTCTGAGCGAAGGGCTAAGTGGGGTAAAAAGTTCACTCAGATATGCTGGCGAGCCCATGTAGATGATACGATACATCAGACAGCCAAGAAAATACAATCTTTTATTTTCTACGGACAACCACCCTAGGCGTCGTCGATATTGCGTTATATGCTCGTCTTTCCGCAAATCAAAGATAAATCTGATACAGCAGTTTACAAGTCTCTGTAACTTCAGATTAAGTTCCTTGCTCAAGCCATGATAGACAAGGCAGCAGTAGTCCAAGTGGGGTAGTACCAGAGATGTTACCAGTTTGATTCTAAGTTCGGTGGAAAGAGAACTCTTGCTGAATTTTAATTTATACAACGCATGATGAATTCTCTGCGAGACATGCGAGACATGCTTATTCCAAGAGAGATTCGATTCGAAACAGACTCCAAGGTTTCTCACTTCACTTACATATGGCAAAGGTGTGTGATTAACAATAATAGGTGGTAATGCATTCAGATCAATATTGTTGATATTTATTTCACTGCCAAAAATAATGACTTTGGATTTTGCAGGGTTCAGTTTCAACCCATTGACATTTGCATAATCGAAAATAGTGTTTGCATCTTTAGAGATTAAGTTAAGGTTGTGGAGGAGATCGGAAGGAGCACATGAACGATAAATTTGAACATCGTCAGCAAATATCATGTAGTCGGAATATATCAAAACTGTACCAATAATTAACGTAAAGAGTGAACAAAGGTGGACCGAGGACAGAGCCCTGCGGAACACCACACAGAGTAGAAAGTTAAGAGAAATGGTTACCCTCATCGTCATTGCAGCGACAGCCTGAGAGCGACCAGTGAGGTATGAGTAAAGCCAGATAAGAGTGGGGTCAGAAAAACCCAGTTCTTTGAGTTTGATCAGAAGTCTGAGATGTGGTACTGTGTCAAACGCCTTGCTGAAATCGAAAAGGATCATGATTGTAACAAGTCCAGAGTCAATCGCTTTCTTTATATCGTCACACACACGCAAAAGCGCAGACTGAGTGTTATGATACGGACGAAAAGCTGACTGTCTCGTATTGATAAGATTATGCTTAGTTAAATAGTCAGCAATCTGTGAAGCAACAATACGTTCAAGTATTTTAGACAACTCAGGCAAGTTTGCAATCGGTCTCGTGTCAGATGGGGATGAAGGAATGCGAGTCTTCGAGAGAGGGCGAATGAGCGCCCTCTTCCACTGAGACGGAAAGGATGACTGTTCTAAGGAGTAATTAAAAAGAGCAGTTAAACAAGACGAAATTGCAGGCCACGCCAACCGCAATATGTAGAGAGGAATACCATCCACACCTGTCGCATAGGAATAAAGTGGTCTCGCAGAAATAAGTTGAAAGATCGTGAGAGGCGTAATCGTAGAGAAAGCAAACTCAGGACGTTTGGATGGAGAAGTGACACGAGCAATAGCAGAAATAAAGTCCTCATATAAGCAAGGCGAATGAGCATCAGAAACAGAGACGTAGTGTGCATTTAATTGATTAGGTGTGAAATAATGTAGAGGAAATACTAAAGAAGACTTTACAAGACCCAGACGTGCCAACTCTCTCCACAATTTTGCAGGGTCGGTAATAGTTTTAAGAGAGTTAAATTGAAACTCACTTTTGGCACGTTTAATATCCATGTATAGCTGATTACGATATTGCCTGTATACAGAATAGCCAAGTATGCTACCTGACCGCTTAGCGCGCTTGTAAATCCGATTTTGAGTGCGTATTCTAGACCTGAGATCGTCAGTAAGCCACCGCACAGGGGGCTTTTTGATAACAACAACACGCTCTAGTGCAAACACATTAAGTGTATTAAGTACAAATTCAGAGAGCACAGAACAGAATCTATCAACCTGAGATAACGACGACTGGTCAGAAGTGGCATTAACCCCAGCCGTGACCTCAGGACTCTCAGTTAGGGACTGAAGATGAACCAGGAACTCACCCACATCAATAGCACGATAGCAACGTCTTACAACTGTACGCGCCGCCACTGTTCTCCTGCCCAATGAGAGTGACAACTCAATGAGATCATGTCCCGCAATGAACGGGCTCTCGGATTTAGAAAATCTTAGGACTTTCTCGCAATCGTCCACCACTAGGACATCAAGCCATGAGTCAGTGGTGGCCGTATGATACGTGGCGTCGGATTGAACAATGTACATAGATAGACTAGACATAAGATCACGCAGGTAATAAGATTCAAAGCTATTTGCCAGTAAATTACAGTTCAAGTCGCCACCTATAATGATATTTTTATAGAGATGGGAGACATTAGTAAGCGCTTGAGCAAAGTCGTGAAATAGGAAGCCCTTAGGTCTCCTATAGATTGTTGCAAATAAGACTGCTTTATCGCATGGCAATCGAATTTCAATCAAAAGGAATTCCGGAGCATTGATATGAGTTGCAGCAGAGGACGCGACCAGCTTAGCCTTAAGTGAGCGATGAATGTAACAGGCTATGCCCCCTCCCATACGCTCAACCCGGTCATGGCGGATCATAAAATAGCCATCTAGGGCCACAAGCTCGTCTGAAATACCTTCGTGAAGCCACGTTTTGGATACCGAGACAATATGATATGGATTTGAATCAAAGTAGAGCCTGACCAGCTCCATGTGACCACGAAGAAAGTTAGCATTGAAATGAGCAACTCGAAATCCGGATTTGCTATGACTAGAGCGCCTCGGTGGATGTATCTGATGCGGTCAATCAAGGCGGGCCAGATCAGCACTCGAACCGATGTTGATAACAGGCGAGCTATCAGATTGTTTCACGCAAATCCGCCCGTGCCTTACCCACACATATTTATATAACCGTTCTTTAGCCATACGCTTCGTCTGCTGCAACAGTTTGTAGCTATCCTTAGAGAGTAGTTCGTTGATATAAACAATACTTCTGGAGTCATTTCCACAAACCTCTCCTTGCCTGAGAACGCCCTTAGCTCGCTTCTTCGAAATAATTAGGTCGCGGACGGAGTTAGAAGTCACAGTAATAAAAAGAGAATTACTGGCAGTAATAGTAGTTGAGTGGGAAGAAGCAGAATCAGGGAGAGACTTGCGGACGACTCTTACATTTAAAAAATGAGGCGAAATATTCGGAGCACCAAGCGCTACCAGCACGTTACGAGCTACCGCAGAAAGAGCAACAGAAAGCGGTTCCGGCAACCCAGACACGATAATCTCGCTGGCACTGTCATCTTGCCGATCCAAGCGAGTCGCTTTTAGCACTTCTAGTTCCCTCTTAAGGGCCGCGTTCTCGAGTTCCAAGGAAGAAATTCGCTGAGTGTTATTGGATACGGTCTCGGATAAGCTATTAATCTGATTGAGCTTACTATTAATTACCTCATTAGTTCGCTGCTGACTCTCAATACAGGATAATACAGGATAATACAGAATAATACAGGATAATACAAAATATCAAAATTATACATGCTCTCTCAAGCACATGTACACTAACGCAACTTAATAATAAAAGCGCGCAACTCAAAATCAAAATATGTACAGTATGAATAGGAACTAAGAACTAAACGCAAAATAACTTATAAACTTATGACACGAATAGCAAGCGACGAAAGCCATATCCAGAGACCAGTCATCCAACTTCACGTGCAAGCAAGTACGCTTTCAGAAGTCTTTTAAAGGAAATGATTGAGGAAGCAGAGGTAATACTGTCAGGAAGAGAATGCCAAAAATAGACAGCAAAAAGATGAAAGAAGTTTCTGTAGGTAGTTCTATGGGAAGGAATATGAAAAATTTCCGATGCAACAGAGGAGCGGACCGACCTCCTCAAAGACGGATCAAGGAAGGTGAAATCCTCACGCAGATAAGAAGGAGAGCGCATATGCAATATACGAAACGTTTGGCAGCCCAGAAAATATAGCCTTCTATTTTCAACAGAAAGCCACCTTAACTGACGCCTGTAAGGAGTAATGTGTTCGTCGCGTTTAAGATTGAAAATAAAGCGGATGCAACAATTGACAAGTCTCTGTAATATGGCGTTCAGCTCTCCGCTCAGACCATGATAGACTAGGCAGCAGTAGTCAATATGCGGAATGATTAAAGCCAAAACGAGTCTGATTCTTAATCTGGTAGAAAGAGAATTTTTGTTAAATTTAAGTTTATACAAAGCATAGTGAACTTTTTGAGAGACATATAAAACATGCTTTCTCCAGGATAAGTTCGACATAAATATTACACCCAGATTCCTGGCCTCATTGACAAAGGGTAAAGGCGTCTGATTTACAATAATAGGTAGTAAACTGTGGAGATCAATATCATTGACATAGGACGGACTACCAAATATGAGTACCTTAGATTTTGCAGGGTTGAGTTCAAGATTGTTTGAGTTGGCATAGTTGAAAACAGCATTCGCATCAATAGAAATCAACTCAAGACCACGTAGAATATCTGCCCTCAAACATTGGAGATAAACCTGAATGTCATCCGCGAAAAGCATGTGATGAGCAACGGACAGGAAACTACCAATGTCATTAATATAGAGAGCAAATAAGAGTGGGCCAAGAACCGAATCCTGAGGTACACCACACGATGTGAGAACCCAGTCCGAAATATTACCCTCATCATCTATTACTGCCTGAGAGCGGCCAGTAAGATAAGAAAAGATCCAATTAAGAACCGCGTCAGAAAAACCAATTTCTTTAAGTTTCATCAATAACAAAAGATGAGGAACAGTATCAAACGCCTTACTGAATTCGAATAAAATCATGAGTGTAATAAGCTTGTTATCAATTCCCTTTTTTATATCATCACAAACACGTAATAGTGCAGACTGTGTATTGTAACCGGAACGATACGCAGACTGTCTAGGATTCAGGATATTATATTCATTTAAATAGTCTGTAATTTGTGAATCCACTATTCGTTCCAGGATTTTAGACATCTCCGGTAAGTTAGCTATCGGTCGCGTATCTGACGGAGATAGTGGAGTGCGAATATTCGAGAGAGGTCGGATCAACGCACGTTTCCAAGCAGAAGGAAACACGGAAGTTTCGAGTGAGCGATTAAGCAATAAAATGAGCAATTGAGAAATAGCAGGCCAGGAAATGCGCAAAACATGAAGCGGAATACCATCACAACCAGACGCATAGGAGTGGAGAGGTCCGTCAGTGATAAGTTTATGTACTGCATCTGACGATATAGTAGAGAATGTGAACTCCGGTCGCTGAGAAGAACAAAAGACTGAGGCAATGGCTGAAACGAAGTCAGCATAAGAGCAAGGCGATGGAGTATTAGCTACAGAAACATAATGTGAGTTTAGTTGATCAGGAGTGAAAAAACGGAGAGGAGAGACGGAAAAAAGCTTAACAAGTCCTAGACGAGCAAGTTCTCTCCACATTTTAGCGGCATCAGTAATGCTATTAAGATAGGCAAAGTGAAACTCACTTTTGGCGCGTTTGATGTCACGATTAAGCTAGTTTCGAAAATGACGGTATCTAGCATAGCCGAGTAGGCTATTAGAACGTCTGGCCTGCTTATATATTTGATTGCGAGAGCGGAGCCGGCATTTTAGTTTATCAGAGAGCCATTAAGCAGGAGGTCTTCTAATCATAGATATACGAGCAGGAGCAAGGACATCAAGCGCCCCAATCAAGGTACTCGATAAACGGTCACAGAGCTCGTCTACAGCAGTTTCACTGGAAATAATACTTAACTCATTACGAACATTAAGATATTCAAGGAGTGCCGAGGTATCGATACCTCTAAAATTGCGTCGTAATATGGATCGCTCAAGATCAAACTTGCGATTAAGTGTAAACGACAACTCAAGTAAATCATGTCCAGCTATAAATGGACTCGGAGATTTTACAAACTCAAGAACCTTGTCGCAGTCATCTACTACCAGAACATCCAGACACGAGTCCGAGGTGGCGGTATGAAAGGTAGCATCGGAGCTAACAATACTTAAAGATAAGCTAGACATGAGATCGCGCAAATAGATGGCCTCAAAACCATTCGTCAAAAGATTACAGTTAAGATCACCTCCGATAATAATATTGCTATATAAATGAGAGACATTCATAAGTGATTCGACGAAGTCGCTGAGCAGAGAGCCCTTCGGCTTTCTGTATACTGAGGCAAACAACACCACCTCATCACTCGGCGTAACGCTCGCGTAAACGTAGTATTAGTTGAATAAAATGCGATACGATAATTTATCACGCGAAATAATATTAAGCTTTTAGATGTAAGGATGTTTAATAAGTAATATTTATCAAAGTTCCAAATATATGTATATATGTATAAATATAATAGTGTGAAATATGGATTTATATTAATTGTATTATACTATATGATAAAAGTTTATTGTTATCTGAAATATAGATGTACACAATGTAAAGTTAATTGTATTATCTAAAATTATTTAGTACACAGGTTACAATCAACTTTATAATATAATATAAAGTTGATATAATATATTATATTAATTATAATTATATCAACTTTATGTTATAAAATATATACTAGTTGATTGTTAATTGTGTACTCATAATTTTAGATAATACAATTAACTTTATATTGTGTACATCCAGATTTCAGATAACAATAAACTTTTATCATTTATTGTTCACCTGTCCCTGTCCTATATATTCCATAAATAAGATATCTTTTAGACATCATTTATTCGTGCCGTTTAGATGCCATTTCGTTAATCTTTTGGACATCTATAAGACATCTGTTGAATGACAGCCATTTCTGTACAGCATTTTGGTATAGCAATTCGGTAACTTTACGTTGACCTATTGGCAACTGATACAGGTTGACCATATGTTGCCAATTTGGTGAACGCTATAAGTTGCCTTTTACAGTTAGCATATGGACATCGACAGTTAGCGTACGGATATCCATTACGTGCCGTTTAAGTAATCATGAGCAGAGAGAAACCTGAGAGAGGCCATCCCGGCCTTTTCCGTGTGTTGCATTTTCCGACGCGCCGCCTGAGAAAGTGCGCCTCAACTACGTCGTTTCGCTCGGTAACTGCATATGGTTTGCGTCCGTACTAATGGTTCGTGTCCGAACTAGTCAGCTGGAGGGGAAATGCTGGCCGCAGCGGCCGCGCTCGGCCGGCCCGGCGCTCGGAAAGCTTCGAGCGAAGCGAAGAGAGAAGGACAGACATACGATCTGCTGCCTCGGCTGTCTCCTTCTCTCTTGAGCTCTGACGTAGCCGCTTTGGCACGCGCCGGCTATGCGACGTTGCCACGATGCCACGCATTTCGGGTATCGCGTACGGTGTCTCGCCGAATGCCGAATCTCGAGTTGGCAAATCGACGATGGGCTACGTTACATTTATAAATATTTATTAAAATATATGTATATATGTATGTATGTATGTATGTATATATATATGTAATTTATAAATACAAAAATTGTGTAAATAAAATGAAATAAATATTTATAAACATAAAAATTAAAATTTGTTAACATAATATATAGAAATCCCGAGTTTTTTATTACTATTTTCATTGACTAACGTTTATAACATTGATGTTATAACTATAACTACTGACGTTAAATGCCGTGTAAACACTCTTTTACGACGAAGTTACCACATCAATGTAATAACTTCGTCATAAAAGAACGTTCAGACGGCATTTAACATCAGATTATAACATCAATGTTATAATTTTGGCGTAAATCGAGCCGTGTAAATGTAGTCAATGAAAAAAGAAATAAAAAAATCGGGATTTCTATATATTACGTTAACAAATTTTAATTTTCATGTTTATAAATATTTCTTTTATTTTATTTACAATCGAGCCGTGTAAACGTAGTCATTAATTCAGGAAGGAAAGGATTTTTAGGGGTCAGAGGAACAGCTACGCATAAATAAAATATATTATATATATTGATTGTTATTTTATTTAAAAGTGAATCAATTACCAAACGTTTATTATATTAAAGTATAAAAAGTATAAAAAGTATGTATTATCTGAAAGAATTTTATTTAGGATAGTAGTATATGTTTATGCCCGAATTTTTTTTCTTCTCCGGCTCCGGCTCCGCCTCTGCCTCTGCCTCTGCCTCTTTCTCTACCTCTACCTCTACCTCTACCTCGTCCTCTTCCTCTGCCCCTGCCTCTGCCTCTGCCTCTCCCTCGCATCGCGGTATACACAGCCCGCACTATGGAGCCCAACGTTTCAGGCTGTAATAAAAAGTAAATGTTTTGTTTTGAGTACATTGACATATTTTCGTATACATATGTACATGAATAAATTTCATTATTAACACTTTGTCGAACGCTATCACGTATGCGTCACGTGTGATATGTGCGACATCGAAGTGTTAACATTGTTAATAAAAAATTATTCCATTTTTTTACTTACGTTCAATACGATCGGCTCAGTCGCCGTCGGAGCCGTTGCTGTCGTCGGCATCGTGACCGTGGGGGCCGTCTGACGGCCATCAGGGTCGTCGTTGCTGTCGCGGCTGTCGTCGGCGTCGTGGCCGAAGGACTCGTAAGAACCTCTATTAAGCTGGACCCCCCACCAGCGCAAATCAAGTTCGCACTAAGTCAAAAATTTAGTGCTATTTAGGTGCTAATTAAATGCCCTAGTCCAAATTTTGGTGCTCGAACCGTTTAGCAGGAAATCGCGTAAAAAATGGGGGGGGGGGTCCAGCTTGCCATAAAGTTGGACCCCCCCCCCATATCAGAAAATGGTCCTACAGAGAAGATAAGTACACTATAATTTAGTGCTAATTAAGTGCTCTAAAAAAACGATAAAATGTTGACAGATTATAACATTTATTTAAATATACCATTATATATTGAACACAGAATCGTCGCGGTCGACACTAACACTTAAAAAGATTGCTGCATGAATATATTCGTTACTAAAATGATCAAAAACATATATTTCTCAAATCTGAGTTCATTGCTAACAGTAAAACAATTACAATAATTAACTTAGACCAGCCGTTGGCGCTGAGCACTAAGTTCCGTCATCTGATCGTCTACTCATTAGTTGCTCGCATGATTATAGTATTAAAATAATTCTCAGACATTGTGTACTTTAAAAGAATATCACGATTCGAATTTAGTGTTAGAAGCTTAGTGTTGAAATTAATTAATTAATCAATACCGCGCGCGTTTCGCGGATAAACTAATTAATTTCAACGTTATACAAGTAGCACTAAATTCGAGTCGTGTTACTTTCTTAAAGTACAATGTCTCAGGATTATTTTAAGACTATTATCACGCGAGCACCTAATTCTTTGACGATTCTGTAACGAATTATAGAGCGCGGCGCGCGCGCTTCATGAGTTAATTAATTGATTTCAACCCTTTGCAGCTAGCACTAAATTTAAATCGTGGTACTTTCTTAAAGTACAATGTCTCAGGATTATTTTAAGACCATTATCACGCGAGCACCTAATTCTTTGACGATTCTGTAACGAACTTTAGAGCGCGGCGCGCGCGCTTCATGAGTTAATTAATTGATTTCAACCCTTTGCAGCTAGCACTAAATTCGAATCGTGATATTTTCTTAAAGTACAATGTCTCAGGATTATTTTAAGACTATTATCACGCGAGCACCTAATTCTTTGACGATTCTGTAACGAATTATAGAGCGCGGCGCGCGCGCTTCATGAGTTAGGGTTGATTTATAATAGCCGTAACCGTTGATTTAAGCCGTAATCTTTAAAAAATTGACTAATCACAGTCGAATGTGAGAAGAATAATCGACTGTGATTGGTCAATTTCTTAAAGATTACGGCTTAAATAAACGGTTACGGCTATTATAAAACAACCCTTAATTAATTGATTTCAACGTTTTGCAGCTAGCACTAAATTCGAATTGTGATATTTTCTTAAAGTACAATGTCTCAGGATTATTTTAAGACTATAATCACGCGAGCACCTAATTCTTTGACGATTCTGTAACGAATTATAGAGCGCGTCGCGCGCGCTCTATGGATAAATTAATTAATTTCAACGTTATACAGCTAAAACTAAATTCGAATCGTGATATTTTCTTAAAGTACAATGTCTCAGGATTATTTTGGGACCAAAAACACGCGAGCACCTAATTCTTTGACGATGCAGTAACGAATTGAAGAGCGCTGCGCTGCGCTTAAATACACATGTAAACTTTGTATTTAAATATCTTGTATTCCCTTTTGTTAAATTTAAATAAAATTTTTTAATCTTATAAAATTGTTATCATACATTCTTTTCTAATTGACACAATGTAAAGATTTTTCAAAGTAGTGCAACAATTATTTTTTGAGGCAATATACATGTTCTCTCTGTAATTGGCGCTCTAATTTAAAGAGATATCATTTCTTTTTTGTAATTGTAATAGATCACTTGAAGCGCGACTCTTTTTTTTGATAAGGTAACATAATTTTGTGACGTGTATCACTTGGGTTATAATTTTTCGGAAATAAAGATACTACTGCTTAGATTTTTTCGAGATTTTTTGAGATATAAAGATCTACCACTTGTTACTTAGGTTTTTTCGAGGTATAATACTACCACTTTCTTTTTTTTTAGGTAACAACATATACACTACTATACGTGTACTTGGCGCCTTTTTTTACCTTTTTTTAAAAAAGGTAATTTTGTGCGGATATCACGCCTTTTTGTAGTATATTACGCATTTTATAAACAGTATGTACAGGATAAAGCTATTTGGAGGTATAATACTACCACTTTGTTTTTTTCGAGGTAACAACATAACAGGGTAACAACATAATACATATACACAACTATGCGTGTACTTGGCGCTCTTTTTTACCTTTTTTTTAAAAAGGTAATTTTGCACGGATATCACGCCTTTTTGTAGTGTTACGCATCTTAATCTTATAAACAATATATCTTATAATCTTATAAACAGTATATAATACAAGGTATGAAGCTAAAAATGTTACGGACTATTATTTCTAAAGAAAACAACAATTTAATATTTTGCTTAGTTTTTTTTAAATAATAATCTGTAACCCTTTTAGTTGTACACCTTGTATATATTTTTCAATTTCAACATAAAACAATCGCAATAAAGCATGATTAATGTTAATAAGTCGTTAACTGTAAAATTCTTTATTTATTTTTATTTGCGTGTATTACTGAATGTTGTTTGCAACTGTATATGTACCGATATCTTCAGGTATCGATATTTTTGATAATTATTTTTACGTCAAACATAATTTTAATTCATCCAATTTTTATTATGTCTAGACATAATTTTCGTCCAATTTTTATTATGTCGAGACATAATTTTAATTTAGCGATTTTTATTATGTCATGACATAATTTTATTTCTGCCGCTAGGGAAATTTTAAGTCGATTCTTATGAATCAAGCTTGAATTCAATGTTTAGGTGTCCCAGGTTGCCGATGACGAGGACCACATAGTGCGCTCTATAGTTTTCGGAGTCCAGGTGTATTAATACCTTGAATTCGATGGCGACGTGTTCCAAGTTGCCGATGACGAGGTCCACATAGTGCGCTTCGTAGTTTTCGGTGTCTACATGTATTAATACCTCGAATTCGATATCTACGTGTCCTACATTGGGTGCGTTCAGCCGATACTCCGCTAGCCTAGCAATCGTGAGCAGTCGCTCGTTTTCGCTCGTTTCCTCTTTTTTGACCTAATGGATTAAAAGGAGAGGAAACGAGCGAAAACGAGCGACTGCTCACGATTGCTAGGCTAGCGGAGTATCGGCTGAACGCACCCATTCAGATTTAAAGTTATTAATACACCTAGACACAAAAAACTATGAAGCGCACTATGTGGACCTCGTCATCGGCAACCTGGAACACGTAGACACCGAAAACTACAGAGCGCGTTATCTGGACCTCGTCATCAGCAACCTGGGACACTTAGACATAAATTTCAAGGTATTAATACACGTAGACACCGAAAACTACGGAGCGCATTATCTGGACGTTGTCATCGGCAACCTGGGACACGTAGACATCGAATTCAAGGTATTAATACACCTAGACACCGAAAACAACGAAGCGCATTATCTAGACGTCGTCATCGGCAACCTGGGACACGTAGACATCGCATTCAACGTATTATTACACCTGGACATCGAAAACTATGAAGCGCACTATCTGGATCTCGTCATCGGCAACCTGGGACACGTGGACATCGAATTCAAGGTATTAATACACGTAGACACCGAAAACTACGGAGCGCACTATGAGGACCTCGTCATCGGCAACCTGGGACACGTAGACATCGAATTCAACGTGTTATTACACTTGGACACCGAAAACTATGAAGCGCACTATCTGGACCTCGTCATCGGCAACCTGGAATACCTAGACATCGAATTCAAGCTTAATTCATAAGAATCGACTTAAAAATTCCCTAGCGGCATTTTCTGCCAAGCGTAGAGAATCTTTTTTTCCGTTGACTCAATATATATTATTTATATCTATACCTAATTTACCTAAATAGAAATCTTTCTCCTGACCGATAAGTCTATTGACCTAATTTCGAAATACGCGCGCGATATCGAAACTGGCGATACCTGCGCCGCCAGCGTCGAAAAAGTGAAAGTAACGTTTCTGATTATGACGTCATCATATAACGTCGGCGTTAGAAGTAGAAGAAGTATCTTAATAAAAAATTTTCACATTTGGACTTTGCGTCGCAATATCTCCGCTCGTAGGGCACGGAGCGGAATATTATGAGAGAAACCCCCCCCCCCCTAATTGGACCCCAAGCTATCGATCAAGCCTAGTTAGAACTTGATCCGTTCACTCGTTATCGAGATCTCAACATCTCGAGTACTCGCAACCCGTCGCGTCGCGTAAAAGAGTCACGGTCGGTCTCGCTCCGCGTGTACTTGGCGCGAGACACTACCGTGTCTCTTTATTTTGTAGTAGCTTACGTTAATTTACTCCGCGTAAATAAGTGAATTATTGTAAGTCACAGAAGTAACGCTCGCGTAAACGTATTATGTCATTTTGTAAGCTAAAAATTTTATTAGAAGTATATGCGTGTATATATGTAATGTTGGTAATTGTGTACATCGAGGGGACCACCTTGGATGACTGATATTTTAGTATGTTGTCAAGGTCACCCTCCTGAGTGACCTTTAGAAGGTTTTAACCCGCACTCGTTATTCGTTAAAAAGTTATTAACAAAAAAATTGTGGAAAATATAGCAGCTATTTTGAATATTGGAAGGCATAAATGATTAATATGTATGTCGAAATAGTTCACGTAAAGTCGTATTACAGTTATGTTTTCGCAATTTCATCAACAATGTATCCTGTCTAGCGAGGTTGTTATGAAACGACATCATCAAAAATCAGCTGACAGTAAAAATACTAAAATATTTGCAAGGTGCCGTGTACGTCGTCATTCCCGCACTTGGCGTCGTAATAATCTGAGTGCGTACAACCGGTGATAAAAATAACCTGCCGCAAAGTCAAACTATGTTTCTTGGAGCTAAAATATCTTTTTTAGTGTTTATTGCAAATATTTCGACAACCGGTGACGATATATAGATAATTTAAAACAGACTGTTTACATTGCAATTTGTTGTATTAAAATTGCTCGATTTTATTAATGCCAATTACGTATGTCAGTATATTATAACAATATATAGCGCATGGAAACATAAGGAAACGGGCGCCAGGCAACGTTTCAATTACTACGTTTACGCGAGCTTTACTTACTTCTGTAGTAACTTACGATAATTCCTTCGCGTAAACGGGATTTTCCTTCGCGTAAACAGGATTTTGTAGTAACTTGCGATAATTTACTCTGCGTAAACGAGTGATATATCGTAAGTTACTACAGAAGTAACGCTCGCGTAAACGTAGTAAATGTCATAAAACGCTCATATCTTTGCAACCATAAATAACAGAAATATAATTCAAAAACATTTTTAGTTCGTATTCTGTTGTAATTGAACAACCCGATTTTGTTCATACCAATTACATATTTCCGTATATTAAGACGGAAAAGTGCACAAGAATCTGGTGGAACGTCACGACCTTAGCTTTCGGTTTCTTCTCTCTTTATTGTCTCAAATAACAGAAATGTATAACTATAGCATTAATAAAATCAGATAATTCCAATAGAGCAAAGTATAAACTAACAAGTGCTCTTTAAATCATCAAGAATAGACACTTTTCTTGCACAACAATATGATCTCAAAAGCAATTGATTTAGTCTACTAAGAAGTTGATCGATTCAGTTATTATTTGGATCTGATAAATATGTATCTGCTCAATTCGACGGCACGCGTAAAGATACACGACGTGATTTCATACTCATGCGCTGATGTTTGCATTTAGCGCGCACACTATCGTGTTTCTTGAGGTTTTCTCTTTGTAGCTGAACTAATATAATAAAGTTAAAAGAGAGAGAGAGAGAGAGAGAGAGAGAGAGAGAGAGAGAGAGAGAGAGCAAAAGTGTCGAGAAGATTTAAAATTACAAAAGAAAGGATTTTTCCAAGCATTTATGTATATAAGACACTTTTTTATTATTGAATATTTTTTCAACCGTTAAATGCCTGAGTAAATAGTAAAATACACAAACACGTATTATATGTTTTTTCTGTTTCCCAACCCCTTAACAAATGTTTTGTAAAATTGGAAATTATTATATGTAGTTTTGTTATCATACTTAACAAAGTCACTGTCCCTAAAATAATAGTATACATATAACTAAATAAGACAGGATTTCTTTGGTAACCTGTTAATTGATAGGTTTCCAAAATCCTTTCTTATACATGATTGGGGACAGTCCCCAAAGTAATCTTTTCTTATATACGATTACTTTGGGGACAGTCCCCAAAGTAATCTTTTCTCATATACGATTACTTTGGGAACAGTCCTCAAAGTAATCTATTTGTGTATAAAATAATGAGGACGGGTCTCAAAGTAATCGTTTGTCCCCAAAGTAATCACTTTATATCAAATTTTGTCCTCATAATAATCGACTTGTGTGTATATATATATATATTTTTTTTAGGCACGACAGTATTTAACGCAAGTACAGATTGATAATTACATAAAACCATCCTTATATTATCTTCGAAAATTACAATTTTCTTCTGGGAATTTTCCTTCTTCAATGGGTAACTCTTCTGACAAATTAGTACAATGGTGTCATGGAGTACCTGGGATGTCAGCATTATTTTGTTTGGCTTATAAGGTTGTATAAATTTTATATAGAATTTATTAAATTAGTAAAAATATTCAAGTAGAAAACATCCATTCATTGTTATATACTGATATAAATAGGTGTTTGAAGACGGAACATTTCTAGAGACTGCAATACAGTGTGGAGAAGTAATATGGGAACGAGGATTATTAAAAAAAGGATATAGTATTTGTCATGGTGTTGCTGGCAATGGTTATGCATTTATGCATTTATTCCAACAAACAAAGGTTTGATTTTATTTCTTGGCTATTTAGATAGAAAATTCAAATAAGTTCATATTCAAATAAAAAGAAAATACTTGGATATTAAATCAAGGAATTGTGGTAATTAAAGGGCTATGAGAGTACAACGCGATTGTTGGTGCGTAATTTTCAGATTACAACTGATTTATTCAAATTTTATAGTATAATGTTCCTGACGTTTTGTTTAATACATTGAGCTATCTTCAACGGTATAAAAATTAATAGCATCTGTTTCTAATGTTCTCCGTTGTGTCAAAGGTGAGTACTTTAAGACTGGGAAGTCAAAAAGCCAAATCAGAGACAGTATTATTTAATCTCTTTGACTTTAAACATCGTATGTGAGCCGTTTAGATATCATTTTACTTTTGATTATCTTTGATTTTAATTTTATTTTAACTCTTTTCATCTGATTTTTTATTGCGTGACCAATATATGTATTTTTCGACTGTAGTTTATACACTCGCGTTCTCCAGACTATTTGGTGAGTTGACTAAGAATTCTCCAAATTTGATTCATAATCAATCACATATTTAGATTATATTACAGAAGCGATCTCTTATTGTTAGTCTAATTACAAAGTCAAAGAGCCAAAGTTCTAATTTATTGGCTTTTTGATGTTCCAGTCTCAAAATACTCACCTTTGGCACAATAGAGAACGTGAGAAACAGATATTATTAGTTTGTATACCGTTGAAGATGGCTCAATGTGAAGACGAAACGTCCGGAACGAATAAATCAATAGTAATCTAAAAATTACGCCACAACAACCGCGTTGTACTCTCATTGCCCTTTAATTATTATCACAATTTATTGAATATACGAATATTTGAGACTTTAATTAACTCTATTCAAAATAACAAATGTACTTATTAGCAACACATAATTCATATGTATTAAAGATATTCGTAATCTTCAAGTATTCGTATCCATGTTATTTATGATTTATGACAAGTTGGAAACGTCTTGTTAAAATTATCGACTTGTAACTATCAATATCTGTGTAACTATCTGTAAAAAATCAATATAAAAACTTTGATTTAGAAGTGATTGAACTACTCTTCTGTTCTGGAATTTTTATTTGGTTATCATTCTTATTCTAATAGCATATGTATAGTGTAAAGATTTTTACAGATTCTACCTTTTATTTGCTTTCTCATGATATATATACAGGATGTTAAAAAAAAGTATTCAGCATTTATATGGTAGATAGTACTGAGTAAAAAATTTTTAGTAAACATAGATCGAATCTTTTTAGAGATATAAACAATTTTGTATATTTTACTACCATATCTGACTTATAAAGAAACATGCCAAACCTAAACTTTTTGATTTAGATAAACTTTTGTGAGTATGTAAAGTGACTCAATAATGACTAACGGTATGCTTGCTTTTGCCCTATTGCCCTTTAAAAGTATGATTTTCAACCTAAAAGTTAAAAGAACGCTTCCACTTTTTCACAAATATGACTTTTAAAGCGTTAGTAATTTTGACTTTTAGGTTGAAAATTATACCTTTAAAAGACGATAAGGCACGAATAAAGCATACTATTATTCGTGTATTGAGTCACTCTATATATCCACAAAAAATATCCACAAAAAGTTCACCTAAATTTTGAAATTTGAATTTAGGATGTTTCCTTGTAAATTAATCAGGGTAATAATATACAAAATTGTTTATATCTCTGAAATGCTTGAGTATTTGACCTCTATGTTTACTAACAAAGACTTACTCAATACTGTGTGTACTATCTATATAAATGTTAAATGCTTTCTTTAACATCCTGTATATAATCACATAGTTATATGTCAAATATGTAGTAGCAAAATACAAATAAATTCTAGTTACAGAAAGAATAGTTATTTCAAAATACAAGGAATCCAAAATAGAAATGATAGAATACAAATGTTTCATTATATTGGCTATTATAATCATTTTAGGATATCAAATATTTATATCGGGCTTGTAAGTTTGCTGAATGGTGTTTTCATTATGGGTCACATCAAAATCGACTTCCTGATAGACCTTTTTCTTTGTTTGAAGGTAAAACAATTACTAAATTAGAAAAAATAATATTGGAAAATATATCATATTATCTCAGGAATGTTTTATGCAATGCGTTATATATTATTATTTGTATTTTTAGGTCTTGCTGGTGTTATTTATTTTTTATTAGATATACAACAACCACATTTAACTAAATTTCCAACATATGATATCTAAATAAAGATATATTATTTAAAAAGACTAATTTTTAAAATATCTTTATAATGAATATGTTATCTTTAAATTTAAGTATCCTTAAGTTTATATATTCTAAAAATATTTCATATTCTTCGTTTTCTTGTATAATTTAGTACATATTGTAATATTAACCCAATAAGCAAAATAATAGCAATTTGTCTGCAAATTGGTAACAGATTTGATCAAACATGTCAGCAGACTACAGATGTCTATTACTAATAATAAGTCTTCCTCAGAATACCAAAGAAAATATTTTGATCAAATTACGTGTCATTTGATCAAAATATTTTTTTGGCGTTTTGAAGAAGACTTAGTAAAATTATCGTCAAAACATTAACGATTGTACTTATGATTATAATAAAATTGTTTATATGGTTTAAAAAGAACATTCTTTGTAGCCCAGTCCAATTAAGATTTTTGGATGAAAAAATTGCCGGCAAGCTGGAAATTGGTATACAGGTTCATTTTAGTGTTCTTTTAAACATACTAAAAGTCCTCACACATAGAGCGTGAGCCGGCTGCGCCATCTTGAAAAAAAGAGTACAAAAATGGGTTTTTTGCGAATAACTCGGAAATTATTAGTTTCACGGGAAAGAACATTTAGAGCGAAAATGTAGCTGATAAAATTCCTCGCAATTTGGTTTTTTGAAGAACTTCGTACGACCATTAGTTCCCGAGATAGATTTTTTTGAAGCATCGGGCAAATGAGGAAAGAGCTGTTTCTTCCAGCGTTTTTTCAAAATATCTCAGTTCTGACTGTCCGAAAGTAAAAAATGCATACAATGAAAGTGGAAAAAAATTAAAGTACCTACAAAATGCATTATTTATGTTATACCGCGCAACTAATATTTCTGTAAATATTACGGTTTAAATAAAATTTTGACTTTCGGAAATTATGAGAATAAATATTTCCTCGCAATATAAGTCGGAAATGGGTAGTCCTACGTAAAAAATTGTTAAAATCAAATAGAAAGGCTATTAAATTTTCATTATTTTGGTTTTTGACCTATTTGCATACGACTAATAGTATTTTTGATATCCGTAAAAAAAAAAACGGTTTTTAGGTACACTTCTCAAAAAATGGCGGACTTCCGAGTTATCTTTTTTTAAAAAAATACACATGTTTTTTTAAGTTTATTAAATTATCTTTAAAATGATTTTTTATTTGACCTTCTGTGCCCAGATAGCAAAATGTGACAGAACACGTTTTTGCGATTTATGTATAGCATGTTATATCAACAGAATGTTGTCAATATTCTAGCAAGTTATGCCGTTTCAGTTAATGCTGTCAGAAACGCAGCAAAAATTAAGCACCATGTGCGTCACGATGTAACAACCGAAATGCGGCAAAAATTGAGCAGAGTTTATCAGTATAAATAAAGCAAATTTCAAACATTGCATGCTGGCACAATGTGTCAGCAGAGTGCACACCGTGATTGCGCATAACTTGCTATCATAGTGTAACAACAGATTGTCAGCAGAAATCAAACTTGTCTGCGAGTACACTATGATGGCAGAAACGCTGCAGAAACGCAGCATGCTCTGTTGGCATATCAAGACCATTTTATTTAATATATAATTTTTATTTTTGAATAATCAGAAATATAAATTATTAAATTTTATATTAATGTTAAATTCTGTGGATATAAATTCTGTAAACATGATACATGATTCAAGAGTAGTTATATATATATATATATATATATTAAAAATTGCAAACATACGCGTGTAACGCATTTTTTTAAATTTTTCTTTCTAAAACATTATAAAAGAAACAGCTTGAATTCATTTTTAAAATATAATTATAATTTTATATATACAACTGTTTATACTAAATTATATATATATATATATATATATATATATATATATATAATATATATACTAAAAAACTATATCGATTATAAAACTGTGTTTTTAAAACGTGATATACATTTTATACAGCAATAGGATATGATTTTATATTATAGTATTCATAGTCGAATCTTATAATTAAGACCGTTTTAAGTTACAATCTTAAGACGTCATAAATCCAATCACAGAGCCGTATTAGCATCTTAAGCCGGTATTCATAGAGAACCGACTATGAATACTGGCCTAAAACATTTATACTTAAGGCCATTGCACGTAACAATGTTTTAGTTGTAATCGTAAGGCCGTAAGAAAATAGACCAACCACAGGCGATTATTTTTTTCGCGCTTGAAGAATAATCGAGTGTGATTGGTCTATTTTCTTATAGCCTTATGATTAAAACTAAATCTTTGTTACGTGCAATGGCTTTAAAAAACGGTCAGGAAGAAATGATTGGCTACATCTTGAAAAATTAAAGATTAATTATAAAGAAATACTATATTAAAATGTTTTTAATTATAAATACAAAAATATTTATTAAACATTTATTATTTTAATTATAAATACAAAAATATTTATATGTAAAATATATAAATTTTTCAAACATTTTTGTATTTATAATTAAAAACATTTTAATAGTATATTTCTTTATAATCTTTAATTTTTTAACATGTGGCCAATCATTGTAGAGTGGCCAACAACTATATTTTGTTATGGATACACCATATGATATAGGGTGAGATTTTTTTGTATGCTAGCTTTTATACTCTATGAGACGAGTTATTACCAACGGGTTACCTACCGCCGATAAGTCAATTACAACTACAGTCGGTAATCTGTCCCATAAAGTAAAAAGCTGATGGAGATAGACTATGTTTCCATCGAGGGTTCAAATCGGGTCAGAGTCAGCCAAGTCAGCCAATAGTTATGCTGGTTACAATTGCAATTAGGTTAATTCCGTTATAATCAGCATAACCATTGGCTAACTGGTTGACTCTGACCCGATTTGAACCCTCGATGGAATAATAGATGGATAGGCTGAGTTTCCCCTGAGCGCGTCACGCATCGCGTCATCATGTATCGTTAACCAATCCGAACATCCCGTCACAAATAATGTAAAGGCCATTGCACGTAACAAAGTTTTAGTCATAATTGTAAGGCCGTAAGAAAATAGACCAATCACATTCGATTATTCTTCGAGCTCAAGGAAAATAATCGACTGTGATTGGTCTATTTACTTACGGCCTTACGATTATAACTACAACTTTGTTACGTGGAATGGCCTTAATAAAATACGATGTTTTGATTGGTGACGGATGACGCGACGCGTGACGCACTCAGTGGAAACTCTGCCATACGCTAAATCATACCTTACAAGCTTGTGATTGGTGGAACCGTTAGTACAGTCGAGCGGCACTTATATCCCGCGCTTTGCGTTATTCATTTATTCAGAATAACTGCAAAAGCTGCCGGACGAACAGTTCATCTTGGTCAGTAATCAGACGGAAATTGAATTTTTATCGGTGAGAAATAAGAATATAATATACAATACTTGGACAACGGCGACGAATAATATAATAAGATAAGTATGAAACGCTCTATTTCACGGAAACGGTGGCATCAATTGAGTGATAGGCAACAAAGAAGAATTAGATCCGAAATTAAAACTAATTTGCATGATAAGAGTTATATATTAAAGAATACTTTAAGAGAGGTAGACAATATTAAGACTCAAGGTAAGTGTGGCACGTCACATATAAAACATACTTTTACAGATAATGTGGAAAATAATTATATTTGCGATAGTGCATGTTCATCGAGTGCATGTTCTATAAATGTTGAAGATGATGCAGATGTTCTTCTTGATAATGATGTTTTTTCTTCTGATGATAGTGTGTCCTCTGTTATTAGTAATACTTCCTCATCGGTTATTGAGCCATCTCTTCGCGAAAAAATAGCATCCTGTTTTGTAGAAAACAATCTTACTCACGTACAAAGTAATAATATTTTATCTCTTCTTAAAACACATTCTTGTTTTCGTAACTTACCAAAAGATGTGAGAACACTTATAAATACTCCACGAGATAAAGCTATTACATATAAAGTTGATCCAGGCGAATACATTCATTTTGATGTAGCAGCATGTATTTCTCGAGAACTTGAACGCTTTCCAACTTTATCTTTACCTAACGAATTAGACATTGATGTAAGTACCGATGGATGTAATTTAGACAAATCAGGTAGCATTCATATTTGGCCAATTCAGTGTAGACTCGCGAACATTAGGCATTCGAAACCAATAGTAGTAGGAATATACAAAGGCACGGCAAAATCAAATGATCCAAATGCATTTTTTGAAAAATTTATTGCAGACATAAAAAACATATTGGTTAATGGAGGTATAACTTTTCATGGAAAAATATTACCTATACGTTTAAGATGCTTCATAGCTGATGCACCAGCTCGTGCTTTTATTGTCAATCATAAAGGTCATATGTCCTGCCATCCATGCTCTAAGTGTAAAATTTCTGGTGTAATATGTGAAGGACGGTATGTTTTCTGTGGCGTTAATTATTCCCTGCGAACCAATGAAGAATATATTAGATGTTTAGATGAAGATCATCATAAAGATGGCAAAAGCCCACTGTCAGTACTATCTATAGGAATGGTTTCTCAAGTGCCTTTTGAGTACATGCATCTTGTGTGTTTAGGAGTTGTAAAAAAATTATTATCTGCATGGATTCACGGAAAATATTCACGGTTAACAAAATTATCTGCAACATCTATTGCTCGGATATCTAGACGCTTGAAAATACTCGCAAGATATTGTCCTTCTGATTTTGCCAGACGTCCAAGATCACTTGATGCATGTGCAAAATATAAAGCTACAGAGTATCGACAATTTCTTCTATATACAGGTCCAGTTGTTACTTACGGTATTCTTGATCACGAAGTGTACACGCACTTTTTATTTCTGTATGTAGCAATTAGAATATTGGTTTCAACATCACCGACACAAACATATTTGAATTTTGCTGATCTTGCATTAAAGAAAATTTGTTAATAGGTGTGATAATCTTTATGGTCCAACATTTAATTCGTACAATGTACATGGTCTTATTCATCTTACAAACGATGTGCGACAATTAGGTCCTCTAGATTCATTTTCAGCTTTTCCATATGAAAATAATATGGCTGTTTTCAGAAAATATTATAGAAAACCTGGTTCTGTCCTTCAACAAATTTCAAACAGAATCTCCGAAATAGAAGCACATGCAGCAATTGACTATTGCACTATTGATTCATCAATTCATGTATCTATGAAGCATAATATAGGTCCTCTTCCATGTAATGTTGTTTCTAATTGTAATCAATATCGTAAAATTGTGTTTGATGAAATCTTGCTCAGTTTAGATTTACATGATAATTGCTGTATGTTACGTGATGGTTCTATTTGTATTGTTGTCAATATTTTTATGGCTGACAATTCACATTATTTGGTATTAAAAAAATTTTCACACGTAGATACATTTTATGATATAGGTATTTCATCTTCAGCACTTCACATTTTTAAATGTTCCACATTAGATGATAATATCTTTTTTGTACATATAAGGGAAGTCTCTTATTATAAATGTTATAGAATGCCTTTTTGGAATTCCACATTAATTCATGACAATAATATTGAAGAAAATTTACAAATTTCTGAATATATAGTTGCTGCTATCACACATCACACATATTAAAATAAAACTTAAAAATATTTTTTAATAACATATATTTGCAACTAATCTATTTCTGCTTTTAATTTTTTGTTATAATATAACATATTCTATAGAAAATTGATTACAACTGTATGTTTTTGCTTCCGTTTTTGAAATTTTGGTTCTAATTCTTCTTTGTATCGTCTCTTGAATTATTACTGTTTTTATTCGTTTGCTATAATTTTAACTCGGGTGTCTATAAATATTATTTCTCTTGATGACACTTTACAAATAATGGCCGGGTTTCAGCTTCCTGTTCCAATGCAGTATTGCGCAACGCTTTAATATCTTTTAAAAACTTCAATAATTGCAACTGTCAAATTTATAAAATATTAAGCTATATTTTATTTATTTTATTTATGTATTTTTTAATTAACTTAATTGCATTATATATAGATATTAATGATGTTTTTTTTAATTTTAAGTAAACTTATAAGTTAATGAAATAAGTTGTAAAAAAATATAAATATTTATATAAGTACCTTACAAGATTTTCTTATTGATGTATTTTTTCAGGTACTTGGAGAAACTATTGTACTTATTTCTGAATATTTGGAATATTTATGTAGTAAAGTGTAATCCCAAGCAGCATTTTTCGGTTAACTTTCCGACTAAGGACTACTTTTCTACTAATCACAACGTTGTAAGCGGTTCAAGAAAGTTATAAAATGTAACTTATAATTACTAACGTTTTTTGGACGTTGTCTAAACGTTAAAATTACGACGTGCTTTTTTTATCACTTTCCCAACGTCAAATTCGAAACAGTTTAAGTCTTATTACCCGACGTTAAGATATTTAACGTTCGCCTGACGTTATACTCTGCACTACACTTTTCGAGCGACTTCAATACGTAATTCCCAACGTAAACCAACGTTTTGTTATCAAACGTTGTAAAACGCTAACGT
>NW_027509403.1:50000-54769 GCF_048541705.1 Temnothorax americanus
ACTTTAGAAAAAATAAATCGACATTTTTTCAAAAGTTTATATGCATATGTATGTGATCTTGCAGTGAAACCGGTTTTGAAATAAAAGTTTTTAAAAAATTGTCATTTTAATTATGCCTTTCTTAAGAGTTTTCGTAAAAAAATGAGGTTTGCCACACTTTTTTGTAATTTTCTCAGTTTCTATGAGAGATACGTACAAAATGCTTTAGACCAAATTTGAAGCTTATAAAATTTCCTGAAAAACAGTATATTCAGCATTAAGGGGATCCTAAAGCCGTCTGTAATACCGACAATCGTACTTTTCGCTTAATTTTTTATTGGCTTAATGGATTTAAAAAAATCTTGCACAGAATTAAAGTATGTGCTCTACTCTGTGGACGACCACCGATTTTGTAACAAAATAAGTAAATAAGATAATAAAAAAAAATTCACTTCATCAAGGAATATCATACCGCGCGCGTTTGTAGAATTAGGCTGAGACTCCAAACAAAAAAGTTAAACGAAAAGTATGATTACGTGAACGTAAACAAAAGGTCCTCTTTAAAAAGATGTCTTTCAAAATATCCAAAAGAGGACTTTAAGTGTAACTAAAAGATATCCAATGTCCATCTCAAAAGTGGTCTTTCAGATATCCTAATAAGCACTTTTGATTTTTGAAACTTCTTTCGAAAGTTATCTAAAAGTCAACATTAAGGCTCCTGGTCCCTCAGCCGTGAACTCCGTGTTGACAGTAGCGACATAGCTGGCAGCGGTAGGAATAAGAACTCCTACGACTCTTACAGAGTACCGCATGATAAGCAGTGCTGCGATTTCGTGCCCCGGCACGCTAGCGAATTTCCCCCTCCACTACGCACACAAGTGACGCTCGGTCTGTCGGTGTGTCGGCAGCGCTCGGCCGTGCCGAGCGAGAGGGAGAATATCACTCCCTCCTTGTCGCTCTCACTTAAGCTCGCGCGACGATGTTTTTACGCTGGAACCGCCTCGGCGAGAATTTATCGCTGTTCGCCAGAGTAACCGGCGTGACGCCTGGCTCACGGGATCTTTCGGAAACGGGCGAAGGGGAAGGATTCCTTTGGCGGTGCGACGTGACGATTGAGAATCAGATGTCGAATCGATCATGCATTTTCAAATATATAATGTTTATCATATAAAAATAAATAAAAATATTTACATCTATAATTGTAAAATATAGTACAGAATAGATATGAGAAAAATTTCCATCCTACAACGTACATATTACTTCTATAAGTGTACTATTCAACGACACATTTAATAAAAGCAATAATATTAAATTACTATTTAAAAAATAAACATTAAATAAAAATTAACAGCAATAAAAACTGTAATCGACCCTACTGGCCATTGTAATTGTCATGACAATACGTCTCTATATGACTATTATTTCGTAACAGAACGTTAACAGAAATAATATGTAATTTGTTTTTTAATCGAGATATAAAAATTGGACGATTTCGCTTCTTCTATGAAATCGTGTAATTAAACAAATTAAATTTGTATTGCTTTTTTGAAGATAAGGTGAAGTACGTAGGGCTATATATTTGTGTCACAAAATATATTTGTTACAGAAAAAATTAAATAAAAAATTGCACACATTATGAGTAACATAAAATGTGGTGTAAAATAATATAAAATTTTATAAAGTGAAATACTGTAAATGTAATGTTTTATTAATAAATGACTTATTTTTTTATTACTGTATTACTAAATGACATAAAAAATCTGAAATTGAAAAATTTTCATATACTTATTTTCGCGGTATATCTGTATGTAATGATTTATATGTTTCAAAAGTTTGCAAACTTTATCTTCGAAAAAGCAATACAAAGCTAATTTTTTTAATATTACACGATTTCATAGAAAAAGCGAAATCGTCTAATTTTTATATCTCGATTTAAAAACAATTTACATATTATTTCTATTAACATTTCGTTGAGCGATTAAAATTATATAATAAAAATTGAGATAAATAACTAATAAAAAATAATTTTCTAAACGTTTATATATTTTAAATGTTACATTTATTTCCATTAAATCGTCATAGAAACATAAAGCTGTTCTACACCGTGAACAATACATTAATTCATACTACAAGTTTATTATAGAGAAGCATTGCAAATTGGATTATTTATAGATAAAATAATATATACATTCTTTATTTGTTGTTCATGACTTGTAATAGTCGGGATTTTATGATAATTTATTCGAAATAAATTATATAAAGAAAGCAAAGTTTTATTAAATTGTACAAACTTCTTTATTTTTTAAAGTAAGAAATAAAAGTATTACAAAATATTTATATATTTTTTTATATAAACAAAATTTTATATGCAAAAACCGACCCAGATACATACAATATATACGCAAATCTTGCTTTTTTTTGCATCAATTTGCTGTCAGGATATATTCGCAAGCTTTGTTAGCAAAAAACGAATTTATTACTTACACCATAAACATCGAATTTGCCACAAATTTGTGAACGAGTTTGATAATAATTTGCTATCAATTTACTTACTGGATAGTAGATACCCTGTTGTAGTACACACGGATTGCAATCATATCTATCCATTAGAGATTAGCTATTTTGTGCTCTAAACGGTAAGATATAAATGCACCCATGCGCACATATCAGTAATTCACTTAATTTTTCCTACGAAATCTCACAATTTACAGAAACAGAGAGAGAGAGAGAGAGAGACAGACAAAAGGGAGAGTGCAAAAGAAAAATGAGATGTCAGCGTTATATACCCGTGCGGTAACATCCAGTCTCGAAATAGCCTGTAGCAGCGCGGCAGGACGTCTGACTGCTAATACGCTGGCCCGGGTTCGTTTCCCGGTGCTTCTTTTTATTTTTTTACTTTTTTTAATATATATAATAATTATATAATTATTCCGAGAACGAAAGAGCATGTAAAAAATAATTAGAATTGTGTGTGTAATCGAATAATATGAATGTAATGATTTTTTACATAACGTTAAAAGTTTAATAAGGGAGGTGAGGAGAAGGATAATAATTAGTAACTAATTTTCCCTTACACAAATATATTTAGTCATACGGTGTGATTAATGGAGAATAGTATTATCTTACACCTTATAACAAATAAATTTTTGTTTCAACTTTCACAATTAATTGAAAAAATTATTGACGGGTCATTTCGATTTTCTTTCTCATCCTCTTCGGAATCGTCTTGTGCCCAAAACGCGTGCGTTCCTGTATTATGTCGTGTTCGAATGTTATAAAGAAAATCAATACATTTTGACTATAAATTAAATTATTTTTTACATGCTCCTTTGTTCTTGAAATAATTAAATAATTATTACTTTGTAATAAAAAGAAAAAAAAATAAAAAAATAAAAGGAAGCACCAGGGAACGAACCCGGCCCAGCGTCTTAGCAGGCAAACGCCGTACCGCGCTGCCACACACCATTTCAGGATTGAATGTTACTGCACGGGTATATATGGAACGCTGAAATCCTTTTTTGTTTATAACTTTGCAACGAATGCTTAGTATCAACTAATATCTTATCTATATACTCTGAGGTTCTCCCCTTGCAGACTATTAAAGTATCGTGCACATCTGCGCTTTTCGACGTGTACCCTCTTTTTCAGATCGCCGGGCCACGTCGAGAAAGCAATCTAGCAGCCTCGACGCATCAGAGTCAGAGCGAGAAGGAGGGAATGATATTCTCTCTCTCGCTCGCTCGCACGGCGCGCCGAACTTAGCCGAGCGCGCATCGTCACGGACACGGTCGTCACGGAGACAGAGCATCTCTGTGTGCGTACGCAGCTGACATGTTACCGACATGTCAAGAATCGTGCAGCGCCTCACGCCTGCAAACCAATGAACTATAAGGCGTGGATTGGCGTGGAAAATGACATGTTGACAAGCCTATTTTGTTGTGCGTGCTATTTCTTTATTATTCGCTCTGTGCTTGTGCTCTAACGTTTAACGTATTCGTGAAAGTCGTAAAATTGGCCGAAAAGTAAGATTTGCACGCGGAAGAAACGTTTTCACCTCCTTTCGATAGTCGTTAAACGGCTGTTTTTCCCGTATGTTTAGGCTTCGTTTTATGGCTGTTTGTTTATTGTCGAGGGAAAAGGGTAGTTTTCGGCCAATTTCAGAAGTGTTCTGAAACGATCTAGAGTGATTTTTTATTGAAATGTCTTTTTATTTGAAAATGGCATGCACAACAAAATTGGGTGTTTTCCTCGCCTCGATAGTAAGAATCCAATATGGCCGCGGTGACTACCCAGGAGCCTTAAGAGAACTAAAAGAGACCTCTAGGTTGTCCTTCGTAGGTTGTCCTTCATATAGGTTAGGTTAGGGTTAGCTAGGTTCAATTAATTTTTATAATTTTTAGAAAAAATTGAATAAAACAGGAAGAAATAAAACAGAATTAGGATAAAAAATAGTAAATCCAATTCTGTCGCATTTCTTCCTGATTTATTCAACTCTTGTTTATTAGCAAAAATAAACAGTCATTATATGTAAATACATTAATTTTATAGAATCTAAAATTTAAAAAACTTGTTAAATTTATAAATAGAACGTTTTAATAAAATAATTACGTAAAAGTCTTACGATTAATTATTGCATATCACATTTTGACAGTAAAGTAACATTGGTCGCGTTCAGAAGCACAACCGCTCATTCCTTTAGAACTAAAAATTTACGTCAATTCGATAATAAAAGAGCCCAGTGAGCGATTATACTTCTGAATGCGCCCATTGATAGAAGTACAAAATTGCAA
>NW_027509404.1:0-53880 GCF_048541705.1 Temnothorax americanus
TTATTGCAGGATTTGCACCACAAATCCTCCGCCACTTGCGTGATATTCACGATTCGCTGACCTTCGACTTTATTTATGTCAGATGCTAATTTTCTTTTTTTGGCTCCGGCGACGACATTGTTTTTCCACGCAATTTTCCGTTTCGTCTCGAAACGTCCCTTACGTCGAGGCTGCTCGTTCCAACTCATATTTCACACTTTTATCTACGTACTACACTAGGTTATGTAGATCGCGACGACGCGAGGACTGCTGACTCAGCTGACTGCGACGTTGCCGCTGCTGTTGTACATACTATATTCACACGGCTCACAACTCTAGTAAAAGATGTGACTTTCGTCTCAATATTTTAATTGCGTAGAGGTCGTATAACATTAAAGATGCCATAAATAATAAATCTAATTATATGCTGATTTTTACGGACAAAAATCACACTTATTTATCAGTAATAAGAATAGTTGCCTATTTGACTTGCAAGTACTGCATGAACCACCTTAAGAGTGTTAAGTAGAACGTTTAATTTGAAGACATTTCCATATATACTGATTGTATAATTTAAGAACAGATATATACTGACTGTATAATTTGAGGACAGTCTCCAATCAATGCCTTAGTTCAAAGTATGTAATAACTATATAAAATATAGATCTGTGTTTGTGCTGAAAGAATAACATTTAAGAGTGAAATAAATGTGACGTATTTTTAGTAAAACAAAAAATGTATTTTTTAAATTTCTATTTACATGCATATATTCATTAATTTTTATTATTAAACAAATTGATTAAACCAACATTATTATTTAAAGTTAAGTGAACATATGCATATAAAATAGAAACTTGAAAAATATATTTTTTGTTATTAGAAATATGTCACACTTATTTTACTGTAGAACGTTATACTTTTAGTACAAACACAAATCTATATTTCATAGTCATTGTAATTTAAAAAATATAACAAACAAAAAATATTGCCAGCGCAAATTTTGAACATGGGGTCTCCCTATTAGGACCCTGGGACATAAAAAAACTTAAGCAGTGAGACGTAAGCGGTAAGCAATTAACCAATAGTTATCTTGTATTTTCGAGAATTCTTAACTGAGATTGGTCAATTTGCTTACTGCTTAAGTTTTCTTATGTGCCATGGCCCCCAGAACTTAAAAAGTACATAAAGTATACCTGAGAAACATTGGGGTAGAACATTTATTTTAGAGACATAAATTGTGTTTTAAGAGAGTGTTAAGTAGAACGTTTAATTTAAAGACATTTCCGTATACACTGATTGTATAATTTAAGAACAGATATATATTGACTGTATAATTTGAAGACAGTCTCCAATCAATGCCTTAGTTCAAAGTATGTAATAACTATAAAATATAGATTTGTGTTTGTGCTGAAAGAATAACATTCGAGAGTGAAATAAATGTGACGTATTTTTAATAAAACGAACAATGTATTTTTTAAATTTTTATTTACATGCATATATTCATTAATTTTCATTCTTGAACAAATTGGTTAAACCAACATTATTATTTAAAGTTAAGTGAACATATGCATATAAAATAGAAACTTAAAAAATACATTTTTTGTTATTAGAAATATATCACATTTATTTTACTGTAGAACGTTATACTTTTAGTACAAACACAAATCTATATTTTATAGTCATTGTATACTTTGAGATTTTTCGGACAAAGGCATTGATCGGAGACTGTTCTCAAATTATACAGTCAGTATATATTTGTCCTTAAATTATTCAATCAGTATATACGGAAATGTTCTCAAATTAAACATTCTATTTAAAACTCTTAAAATATATGTCTCGAAAATAAATTTTTTATTCAAATGCTTTTCAGATATATTATATATATATGTAGGTCTGAAAGTATGTTCCGGGACTTTTATTTTTGATATCGGTATATTCCGGGACATTTGGCAGTTTCCAGGACTGTCCTGGAAAAAATTGATGTCCTACGGCATTTTTCGGGACAGTTTTTTGAATCTGATTACATATATATGCGTTATATTCCAGGACTGTACATTTCAAAAAACGTAAACAGTCCCGGAACATACCTCTGGACCTACATATATATATATATATATATATATATATATATATATATATAGTTTATATAGTATAAATTCTATTTCCTTTTGTTAAATGAATTGTTTAAGCCGAAATTTCTTAAATAGAAATTAAAGATATAAATTATTATTTAAAGTTAATTTATTTTAAAGATAATTTGATATTTATATTATACTCTCTATATTTAAAAAATATAATTTTTATCAAAAAATTTTATAAATTTGTATTATATCGTCTTTAGAGCCGTTTTTGAATCATTTATTGCACGTAAACTGATAATTTTAAAATATTTATTCAATGTAATAAATATTACATTCATATTCAGCATTATTTATGACAGACATATTGCTAATTTCCAACCTCAAACTTCTTACTTTATTCATTAAAAGATTTTTAAAATTTTCAAAGTGTAATACCTGAGCAATTATTAAATAAAAATCCCTGTTATAGCAATGTTATTCAGCAATTATTTCATGTAATTTGAGTATATTTAATTAAGAAATAGATTTTACTGCGGATTGTTAATCAGGTTTATAGGTAAATGATAAATTGTTATAAATATTATTAATAATTAATTTTTATTGATAAAAATAATACAATACTGTTATACTTTTATGAAATTTTTTAGTGACTAGTGCAATCACTACTTATGTTTACAATGTAATTTTACTTATATTCTAATGTATTTTTCTTCTTAAAATATAATCTAGGTACATTAAAGACTAAAAATATGTATTCAGTTTAGAATATTATTGAGTTATATATTAGCATATAACAACAGTTATAAGAATTCTATAATCAGTCTTTTTTATCACTCATTTTTCAGCAATTGTCACTTTAACATCAGTCTTTTGGAAATAAGTGCACTAGTTTTTTTTCGAGAAAAAGAAACATATGATACATAAAATAAAATATAATCTACGTTAAAGACTAAAATCTACCTAGTTTAGAATATTATAAATTTATATAATTATATAATTATAGTATTATATACTTAGTTCTTTATCACACATTTTCCATATATTATTATTTTAAACATCAGTTTTTAAAAAAATAAATGCACGAGTAAAAATCTAAAAAAATATAATACTTAAAGAATATAATCTATATTAAAGACTAAAATATATCTAATATCAAATGTTATAAATTTATATGTTAGCACACATTAAAAGTTATAATGAATATTTTATAATTAGTCGTCTTTATCACATATTTTTCGACACATTACTTTAAATATCAGTCTTTCAAAAATAAATGTATCAGTTAGAGAAATGTAAAAAAATATGATATTTACGAGATATAAAATTCTTTTAAACAAAAAAGTTATCAGGAATATTAAAAATATAATTATAATTAATTAAAGACAAACAAAACTGAAGACATTGAGAAACATTTTCAAAGTTATAATATTTTTAATATTAAATTTTATAGTACGTTCTACTTGTTCAGACTACTTCAGCGTTTATTACGCGAATAGTTCTTCTTTCTAACTTTATCTCTACGCTGATTGTCAATATGGGATATCAATTGAGCAGGAGTTCTTTCTTTCAAGCAGCTATTCTGGTTTATCAAAGCTCTACATTCTGGTACTGACGGTAATTTGGGCAGCATACGAACATCACCAAATTTTTTTTTAATTACTTCGTCCTCCATTTTTGTCCATTTAATCCGTTTTATTGATTTTTGCTGCAGGGCTGTAATTAAAACTCATTTTATTATGTATTAATACAGAAATTTTATATAAAGTATAAAAATTAATATTACTGAATAAAATATCAAAAGATATAATTTTATAAAAAATTAATATATATTAACAATAAACAACAATGGGAATATTAATTGACTCTACTGGCCATTATAATCGCCAAAACAATACGACTACAATTTGGTTCGAGTATCGTCAAGACGCTCTTTTAACCAATATAAGTTGCTGTGTAATCTTTGATCGTGGTCGTATTGTCTTGGCGATTATAATGGCCAGTAGAATCGATTAATATTCCCATTGTTGTTTATTATTTGACTAACAAAATAAAAATTTATTTATTAACAATAAAGTTATAAAAAGTTAATATATATAAACAAATAAAAATAATCAATTTTTCATAAACTTACAGCTTGAGCATTGATCTATAATTTCATCGTCACTATCATCGCAAATTATACGTTTGCGAATACGTCTTCCTGAGGACTGTGGTTCAGCATCAATAAATTTCTTTTTAATTACTTGTTTCTCCATTTCTGTCCTTTTAATCCGTTTTATTGATTTTTGCTGTAAGGCTGTAATTAAAACTCAATTTATTATATATTAACAAAGAAATTCTATCAAAAATATAAAAATTAATGTTATTGAATAAAAGATAAAAATATATACATTTATAAAAAATTAATATATATTAACAATAAAGTTATAAAAAATTAATATATATAAACAAATAAAAATAATCAATTTTTCATAAACTTACAGCTTGAGCATTGAGTACTGGAATCTATAATTTCATCGTCACTATTATCGCAATTTGTTATACGTTTGCGAATATGTTTTCTCAAGGACTGTTCATTATCATTATTATTCTCATGGAAATTATCGGCATCAGTTGACGCATCATCTGTTTGCATATTGTCATCTTTTGTATCGTCTTTGATTTGATCACTTTCTTCATCACTGTCTTCATCCTCATCGCCTATTGCAGCCTGCAGCAAGCGAGATACTTCAGTCATGTCAATCAGTCCATTAGGAACTCGATACACATCTTTATGGATTTGCTTGTCATGTCCCATGAAATTTGCTAAGTCTGAAACTTGATTTTCCTCTACTCGCAGCATAGCGGTATAAGTAGCGATATGCTTTCGAAGCATAGTACCTCGTAGACTGGTAGGGATTGATGCACCACAGTTATTAGCAAATTTTCGCATTATAGGACAAGCTCTGATGTAACCTTTTTTCGGAGAATTTACTCGAGGTACAGCAAAGACGTACTTATTTTTTGAGCTTACTCCAGCTTCTGAATGATATTTAAGTAAAACATCAATGTACGAAGTTAAAAATGTATGTAGTAATACGGGAACGGTTCTTCCCAATTTGCCTCGTATAGTTAATCGGACAAATTGCTTGGCTTATTTTTGAGATTCTTCTGATATGTTGTCAAATATATCAGGATTGAAAATTTTGTCAACTGTCTCTTGATTTTCATAGTTTTCAATGGAGAGTCTCTCAATTTCACCAGCTCTTCATCGATTAAACATCTGAACGAGAATCAGACTACCGTCAGTTAATTTTTTCCATGCATTAATATCAAATTTTTTCTGAAGAATTTTCATGGCTTCCTCACATAAATTTTTTGCATAGTTATACAATTTTTGGATATCTGATTTTGATGGGAGGACAATTTGTTTCTTTCGACGTTTATTTGCTCGATCCTCTATAACTTTTTTATTAATTGTCACTGGGTAATCATTATCAAACAGTACCATAAAATCATCAACAGCTTTTTTTCCATTTAAATCTTCTCGCTTGATACATTCAGCAGCTTGTATACGAGAACATTTTTTCAACATTGTTCCCAGAGTAGTTGCATTATATGGTGTTTGAAAAACTTGTAACTCAGAATCATAATTTGCACATATTTTGACAGCCTTTATAACGTCATCGTAGTATCCAGGATGAAAAATGGATACAAAATCAGATATTTGCCTGTTAATTTCTTTTATTGTCAATTTGAAGCGACCAAGTAGTCGTTGATAATTTCTAATCATGTCGTACTGATGAGAAAGTGTGTATGTATCACATAATTTATTTCCGAATAAAATCAGAAGTTCATCGTATTTAATAGATCTTGAAACATTGTCATCTTGAAGTGATGGGACAATTTTTCGACGCATAACATTGTTAGCACGAAGGTGTGTATATCCCATTAACTGTTTTTCTTTTACGAGTTGATCTTTTCGACCTTTCTCATGAGCTGGATCACACGTTTTATAATGTATTCTCAAGGTTCTTTTATAATAAAATCCTTTGCAATAACTACAAGACACATAGTTTTCGGCAGTATTGTTAAATTTTGCTTGAGGACGTCGACAAGCTATGAGAACTCCCGTATTTAATTCCGCATTAGTGTTATGAAGGAAATTACCATATTTCCGAATTTTTTCAATAATTTTGCGTCGTTCTGGATTGCCTTTTGGAAAATGTATAAATTTATGAACATATGGTATATCTTTGTGTTTTAGTTCCAAATGCCGAGCAAACTTTTTTTGCAATTTCTTGCAATACGGGCAAAAATATTGTTTGAGTGAAAAACCTGGATTTTCATTTTTTGAAACAGGCACATAAACGTTACAAATATCAACTGGAGGTGCATTATTATTAATAGGAAAACTCACATTATCACTCACATTAGAATTTGTTTCATTTATTGTAGTGCTATTACTCGGTATATAATCTGAACTCGTACCTTCATGTCTACTATCAGTCATTGTAACATTAATTTCTTTCAAACTATTTTCTTGAATGCTAATGCTAGATCTAACATTTTTTTTAACCGCTAAATTTACAATGTGAGTATGAGATTCTTGCTCATTTTTGATTATTTTATCAGAATCTTCGATAACTTGTTTCTCAGCATTAGATGAAATATTGTTATTAAAAATACTTGAATCCACATTTGAAGTTTTTAGCCAATCATCTCCGACAAGTTTCATAATTTCGGTCGCACCACTAGGCGTACTACTCTCAAGAGATATGTTAGAACCAGTTGATGAATTTTGATGAGGTGAAGATAAACGCATGTTAATTTCATTCTCCATTGATGGTGGTGTTTTTGAAATAGGTGTCGAACAGTCAGTGCCTTTTATAGAGTTGGAAATTCGAATTTGATCAAATAACAGCGATGATCCCGATTTATATTCCATATTTGCTTTGTTAATATCGTCTATCTCCTTTTGCAAAGCTTCATATGAATCTAACAATTAATAATTAAAATTTAGTTTCGAGCAAGTATATATAAAAGTATATATATATAATAGAAATAATAATAAATATATTAATACGTTTTTTATTTTTAAATCAAAGATTTATATATAGATTATAGTTTAGGGTTATCTGTCCCCAAACTATATTCTATATACAAAATTGATCTAATAGGTTATATTTAGATATTAAGATTATATTACCGTTAGTACTCAACAAATAGCCTTGGTACGACGATCCCTTTGTTTTAATAAAACAAGTTTTTCCTTGAACGATTTTAACTTTCTTCAAATGAGTTACAAGGCACTCTTGATTATCAAATTTTACTAAGGAATACATGACTGGAAAAAGTACTTTACTAGTACAGATAATTAGCTCTCTTTTCGACTAATTGTGAGATTATGACTATCCTGAGATGTACAGAACACTTGGCTGAAGAAGAATACACATCTATTATCACAACTTCAATCTTCAATATGAGAATATATGCTGAGACACGAACAGATACGTATGTGATAGTAGCACATACTATGCGTTCTCTCTATATTATAGTCTTCCTTTGCATGGCAGTGTATGTGCAAGCTGGCGCCAGACCACAGTATATATATACAGTAGCGCAACTCTCTGTCGGCACCTTTGATGTTAGTGTTGGCCAAAATGGAGTGCGCATGCGCGAAATAAAGCAGTATTCTGTCTCACTTCTCTCTTCGTCATCTCTCTCTTTCCTACTCGTTTAGTCCATTGAGGTTAATTTAACGCAGTTGGCGCGAGATACAACCGTGTCTGTTAGTTTCAATCAAAATTATGCAGAATTATTGTTAACAATGTACAATGTCATGCAATGCGCGCGTAAAAAAAATGAAAGAAATTAAAAAATATTAAAAAATATTACATATATAATAGATGAATCCGTTAATGATGCAAAATAATGATATATATATAAAATACTAATATATGAAATATTATACTAATATAATATATAACAGTATGTTATATAAATAAATAAATAAATATATATATATATATAATATATGATAAATCAGGAATAAATGTAAAATATAAAAAAGTGTATATAACATATATAATATATAGAATAATTTTCTCGCATAAAAGTATACACACAAAAAAATTATGTAAACATATTTTAACGTAATATAACACTTTTTAGATTAAATGTATACATTTATATATTTTTATAAAATATGTCACATTTTACAATATATTATTTATTAAATATATTATACATTTTGTGTGTGTGTGTGTGTGTGTGTGTGTGTGTGTGTGTGTAGTAATAAACTTAATTTTTTAATGATACAATAATATGTGGTCAATATATATTGATAAAATTTTTACATTTTATTTTATAACATATATGTAGATAAATTTTTACAAATAATGAATATATATTATTGGAAACTTTACTGATAATGCTAAGCTATTGCACAAAAGAAATTGCATTAATTGCAATAATATTAAAAACTTATTAATATTAAAAACTAAATATATGTATAATTTGCGCATTGTAATACTAATAATACATAAACTTCTTTAGCTTCTTGAGTTATGTGTTAATTTAAATTTAATTTTTCTAATATTTTTATAATAAATGCAAAAATAGCTTACATATTATTGTTTTCATATTCCATTGATACTACATCTGTTGATACTGTAGAAACTGTAGTACTGCAGTAAAATAATATGTTTTTAATTATTTTATATTACTATCAAAAATATTTTCAAGTATCAAAACTAGATTTTTCCAAATAAAGAGTAATTAATTAAAACTAATATAAATGAAAACTTACTTATTACTGGTAAACTCTAAACATCTTGTTGGTACAGCATCTGGATGAAGGCGAGCTCGACTTTTGATGATTTTATACTGATTTCCTTCAAAATGTACATGGCACAATCGACAATTGCGGTGAGCATACTCGGGGCCTTTTGGTATTAAATTCAATCTTCTGCATGCTTAAACCCATGCCAACCACCTGTGTATGTCAGAATAATTAATTAAATTACGCAAATAATGAAATAATGATGTAAACAATTATTAAAATAGTATTGTACCTATTATGTTTTTTTGGAAAAAGGAAGTGTCGTTGTTTATAAATAAAATTTATACAGGTTAACTTTCCTTTCTATACTTCCAATACACAAATCACTTCACAATCACTTTACAAATCTCTCACAATCACACACTTTACAATAACACAATTTACACAATTTTTTTCCGACTTTTATCAAGTCACTCTATAGCTGTCTATAGCACTTTAACGCCTTAGGCATTTAAATGTGCCTCTAAATCCGTTAGAAAAGGAAAGACAGTAAGAAGAAAAGAGACAGAAATAGTGCTTTATTTCGCGCATGCGCAATCCGTTTTGGCCAACACGAAATCAGAGGAGTTGCGCTACTGTATATACTGTGGCCAGACTATGCGTATATTCACTATTCGCGATTCGTATGTAGTTTGCAAATAGTGTGGACAGAAAATTTGCCAAATTTGCATTCGTAATTTATTATTCGTGTTGATTATTTATCACGCTTATCGCGTTTATTATTCATCAACGGAATGGTTTTTTGACGAAATCAAAAGACGCAAATCACCACAAATCTCTAGGAAAAAGAGGCGCCAACGGGTCATGTGACCAGTCATGTGACCAGTCCTCCGTGATTGGCTGGCAGCAATGTGTGCTTTACATGTAGCGACTCAAGTCGACACAAGTGTCATTCTATCTCTTTTCAACATCTAGGGCCGATATCACAGTCTCCGATTAACGTGATCCTCCGATTAAACTCACTCTTCGTCTCTTTCTAGAGGGACAGTTAGAAAGAGATGCAGAGTAAGTTTAATCGGAGGATCACGTTAATCGGAGACTGTGATATCGGCCCCTAATGAACAACAAAGATAGAATGACACAGAAGAGCACAGGAGAGGCACAGTATACTGTGCGAGAGGTGAAGAGAAGTTAGAATTTAACCACTCCTGCGCTCTTCTGTATTAAGGTCTATCCAAACAAACTTGCATAACGCATAAACATAAGTATAAGGAAATTGATTGGTCCATATGCATGTGCATAAGGAAATAGACTAATCTGTTTCTTTATGCATATGGTTATGCACCTATGCAAGTTTGTCTGGATAGACCTTTAAGCACACACTTCTGCACAACGCATAATACGTAAGCATAAGAAAATTGATTGGTCTATTTCCTTATGCACATGTGTATGGACCAATCAATTTTCTTATGCTTACGCATTATGCGCTATGCAGAAGTGTGTGCTCCCCGCTTTAGCGTCGCAATCTCGCAATGTCAATCTTAAGGCCATTGCACGTAACAAAGATTTAGCTATAATTGTAAGGCCGTAAAGCCTTGTATACAAGTGGATAAAAATAATGTAAAAATTAGCAATTTTTTCCTTTTCTATTTTGATTCAGAAAACAATTGTGTAGAACAACCCAAATTTATTTTTTACGTTTTTTTATATTTTTAAGTACCCTGCATTAAAAAAAGGTAAATATGCATAAAAGGTCGAACCTAACCTCACCGATGATCTTGACCTTGACATATATTGTCAAGGTCACCCTCCTGAGTGACCTTCAGAAGTTTTTAGCCGGCGGTCGTTATTCGTTAAAAAGTTATTAACAAAAAAAGTTTGGAAAATATAGCAGCTATTTTGAGTATTGGAAAGCATAAACGACTAATATTACGTTTTTTTTTTAAAGCAGAGAATCAAGAGACACGGTAGTGTCTCGCGCCAAGTACACGCGGAGCGAGACCGACCGTGACTATTTTACGCGACACGACGGGTTGCGAGTACCCGAGATGTTGAGATCTCGATAACGAGTGAACGGATCAAGTTCTAAGGAGGCATTGATCGATAGCTTGGGGTCCAATTAGGGGGGGGGGGTTTCTCTTATAATATTCCGCTAAGTGCCCTACGATCGGAGATATTGCGACGCAAAGTCCAAATGTGAAAATTTATTTTTAAGATACTCCTCCTCCTCCTAATGCCGACGTCTCAATATTATTATGATTATCAGAGAAACGTCCCTTTCACTTTTTCGACGCTGGCGGCGCAGGTATCGCCAGTTTCGATATCGCGCGCGTATTTTGAAATTAGGTCGATAGACTTATCGGTCAGGAGGAAGATTTCTATTTAGGCAAATTAGATATATATATATATATATATATATATATATATATATATATATATATAATATATATTGAGTCAACGGAAAAGAAGGTTCTCTACGCTTGGCAGAAAGTGCCGCTAGGGAATTTTTAAGTCGATTCTTGTGAATCAAGCTTGAATTCGATGTCTAGGTATCCCAGGTTGCCGATGACGAGGTCCAGATAGTGCGCTTCATAGTTTTCGGTGTCCAGATGTAATAATACGTTGAATTCGATGTCTACGTGTCCCAGATTGCCGATGACGAGGTCCACATAATGCGCTCCGTAGTTTTCGGTGTCTACGTGTATTAATACCTTGAATTCGATGTCCACGTGTCCCAGGTTGCCGATGACGATGTCTAGATAGTGAGCTCCGTAGTTTTTGGTGTCTACGTGTATTAATACCTTGAATTCGATGTCTAGGTTTCCCAGGTTGCCGATGACGAGTCCACATAGTGCGCTCCGTAGTTTTCGGTGTCTACGTGTATTAATATCTTGAAATTGATGTCTAGGTGTCCCAGGTTGCTGATGACGAGGTCCAGATAACGCGCTCCGTAGTTTTCGGTGTCTAGGTGTAATAATACCTCAAATTCGATGTCTAGGTGTCCCAGGTTGCCGATGACGAGGTCCAGATAATGCGCTTCGTAGTTTTTGTTGTTCAGGTGTAATAATACATTGAATGCGATGTCTAGGTGTCCCAGGTTGCCGATGACAATGTCTAGATAGTGAGTTCTGTAGTTTTTGGTGTCTACGTGTATTAATACCTTGAATTCAATGTCTAGGTGTCCCAGGTTGCCGATGACGAGTCCACATAGTGCGCTCCGTAGTTTTCGGTGTCTACGTGTATTAATACCTTGAAATTGATGTCTAGGTGTTCCAGGTTGCCGATGACGAGGTCCACATAGTGCGCTTCGTAGTTTTTGGTGTCTAGATGTATTAATAACTTTAAATCTGAATGTAGGACACGTAGATATCGAATTCGAGGTATTAATACACGTAGACATCGAAACTACGAAGCGCACTATGTGGACCTCGTCATCGGCAACGTGGGACACCTAGGCATCGAATTCAACGTATTATTACATCTGGACACCGAAAACTATAAAGCGCACTATCTGGAACCCGTCATCGGCAACCTGGAACACGTGGACATCGAATTCAAGGTATTAATACACCTGGATACCAAAAACTATGGAACGCACTATGTAGACCTCGTCATCGGCAACCTGGGACACCTAGACATCGAATTCAAGCTTGATTCATAAAAATCGACTTACAAATTCCCTAGTAGCAGAATTAAAATTATGTCATAACGTAATAAAAATTCGCTGAATTAAAATTATGTCTAGACATAATAAAAATTGGACAAATTAAAATTATGTTTAATAAAAATTGGATGAATTAAAATTATATCTGACAAAAATAATTCCGCTTTTTTATTATGTGTATACACATAATTTTAATTCATACAATTTTTATTATGTGTACACATAATTTGTTTTCGATTTAGGATACGAATCTTTTTCCATTAGTTTGTAAGTTTCATGATTAGAAAGATCATGTCGTATAATTAACATGTAACTAAGATTTATATAGAATCGTTATTAATTTTATTATATAATATATCTTAATTGCGCAAATCTCTGTTTTGTTAAAATTATGCACAATATTCCTATGCAAGGATACTTGTTTAATTATTTCTTCCTATTGCATTTAAGTATAGAAAAATATACAATTTCTATGTGTTTGCACTTTATATTTAATGAGCAGGCAATTAAATATGTATGATTCAATTTGCGTCTATGTCTCTTTATTGACTGACATAGTTATATACTTCTAAATATTTTTCTTTTCTGAAATTCAACCAATTGAATAGCAAAAACTACGTTATCATATTATATATTTTTGGTACGTAGTGTGCAAATGTATTTTGAAATGAACATTATATATTTTCTACTGAATTATTTACACACACACGTGCGGTTTCAGAGAATCATTTTTCGCCAACTCAAATATGTTCCTACTCAACTGTCAAAATATGAAAGATAATTTTATCTAGTTGTGACATTCGCTCGAATTCTCGAAATAATTTTCAAGGATGTGAGTACGAATATATATATATATATATATCGTATTATTTAATATTTATAATAGAAAATTATAAACGATGCGTTATGTATATGAGAAATTTAACAGAATTGTTTTTATCAAATAGAATTAATTTGCGATTGGTTGAAGGGAATAAAAGAATAAACAAATCGGGTAAATTTCAGACACGTGTTACAGGTGTCCATCTGTAATTATCAAAAATATCGATACCTGAAGATATCGGTACATATACAGTTGCGAACAACATTCAGTAAGACACGCGAATAAAAATAAATAAAGAATTTTACAGTTAACGATTTATTAACATTAATCATGCTATATTGCGATTATGTTTTATGTTGAAATTGAAAAATATATACAAGGTGTACAGCTGAAAGGGTTACAGATTATTATTTTTAAAAAACTAAGCAAAATATTAAATTGTTGTTTTCTTTAGAAATAATAGTCCGTAACACTTTTAGCTTCATACCTTGTATACACTGTTTATTAGATTATAAGATATATTGTTTATAAGATTAAGATGCGTAACACTACAAAAAGGCGTGATATCCGTACAAAATTACCTTTTAAAAAAAAGGTAAAAAAAGGCGCCAAGTACACGCATAGTAGTGTATATGTATTTTGTTGTTACCTCGAAAAAAATAAAGTGGTAGTATTATACCTCCAAATAGAGCTTTACCCTGTACATACTGTTTATAAAATGCGTAATACTACAAAAAGGCGTGATATCTGTACAAAATTACCTTTTTTAAAGAAAAAGTAAAAAAAGGCTCCAAGTTCACGCATAGTAGTGTACCTATATGTTGTTACGTCGAAAAAAAAAGAAAGTGGTAGTATTATACCTCGAAAAAATTTAAGTAACAAGTGGTAGACGTAATCTTTATATCTCGAAAAATCTCGAAAAAATCTAAGCAGTAGTATCTTTATTTCCGAAAAATTATAACCCAAGTGATCTATCAAGACACATCACAAAATTATGTTACTTTATCAAAAAGAAGAGTCGCGCTTCAAGTGATCTATTACAATTACAAAAAAGAAATGATATCTCTTTAAATTACAGCGCCAATTACAGAGAAAACATATATATTGCCTCAAAAAATAATTGTTGTTTTACTTTGAAAAATCTTTAAATTGTGTTTAAATTTAACAAGGGAATACAAGATATTTAAATACAAAGTTTACATGTGTATTTTTTAGTGGTCACAAAAAATTACAGAGGTAACAGTACAAAATAAAAATATTTTATTAAAATACATAAATTTTTCTTGTAAAAAAACTTGGCGCTGCTAGAACAAATCGACGTATAAGAAGACTTGTAGGCATGTAAAATGGTTTACAATTAGGTCTTTTAGCAAAAGTGAGCATCATCTGATAGCAAGAAGTAGAGTCACATAGCGAGTGGCGAGCGACGTGTGACATATGACATCGTTTCTCCCAATGCCTTGTCGCGCGCGTAGCAATCGCAATCATTGCGTAACACTATACTGTCTCTTTTTGCCGAATTATATGAATGCATATTGATACGCGGATTTTTATTAATTATTTCTTTCTACCTCAAAATATTTTAAAAAATCTACAAAAATTCATGAAACATTTGTCTACATTGTAGTTGACAATTTTATCATACGATAGTCAATTTGAAATACCATTGTTTATTTCATATCTTCTAACAGGCTTGCAAGTTTTGCAGTTATGAGCAGATATCACTTTGGCTCGGACGTCGTAGACCCACATTAAGGGTTAAGAAGAGAAAAATATTACGAAGTAAAGTCACGTTCTTAATATCAAAGTCAAATATTGATTACTTTAGTCTTTAAAGTTTTTATAAAATATAACAGTATTGTACTGTTACAATATTTTTAGAAATAAAAATTGAGAATATTTTTAATGATTTATTTGTTTCTAAAATTTGACTAATAATATGTACCTAATAAAAATTATTCATTAATTAAATTACTTTAAATAATTGCTGAGTTATAAGATGTTAAAAACCTTGTGTTAGTTATTCAGGTGCGTATATATATATTTTAAAGACTTTAAAAATTTTTTAAATAAATATTTGAAAAAGTTGGCGATTGGAAATTATTACAATTGTCCTGAGAAAATGCTGACAATGAATATATATGTATGTAAGATTTATTACTTTGAATGCATATTTTAGGATTCTAGACTTATGTGCAATGAATGCTTCAAAGAGACAGCTCTAAAGAGTATATAAATACAAATTTTTAAAATAATTTTTTTATAATAATAAATTATATTCTTTAAATATATATAATATAAATTGTCAAACAAATTGTCTTAAAAATTGATTTCTTTTATCTTGAAACTTTAAATAATAACTTACAATCTTTAATTTTTTTTTTTAAAGAAAAGTGGGCTCAAACAATTCGTTAAACAAAAGGAATTAGCTTAAACTGTACATAAAATATTTTACATTGTGCGACGGTGCGTTAATGCCATCATTATCCGCAACTTTTTGACCAAGAACGGAACGAATACCATCCAACAGCCATCGAATTCACCTGATTTGGCTCCCTGCGACTTCTTTCTGTTCAATCGAATCAAAAACCCATTACGGGGAACGCGTTTTAGCAGCCGAGAGGAGATAATAAAAAAATTGAAGACGGCTCTGATGGCCATACCGAACACCGAGTATAAAAAATGTTTCGAGGATTGGATCAAGCGCTGGCATAAGTGCGTTGCAGTCGATGGGGAGTACTTTGAAGGAGACAATATTAATATTGATGAATAAACTTGTATTTTGCATTTTCTAAATAAATTCCGGGAACTTTTTGATCAAGGTAGTATACCTGAGAAGCATTTTGAGGTAAAACGTTTGTTTTGAAGATATAAAATATTATATATATGTTATAAGAGTGTTGGGGTAGAATGTTTAATTTAAAGACATTTCCATCAAGTACTGATTGTATAATTTGAGAATAGTTTTCAATCCATATCTTTGTTTAAAAAGTCTCAAAATATACAATGACTACAAGATTGCTTATATTATTTTATGTAACACATGCATGGAAAGTGGCCCATTACGCACGCGACGCGTGCGTGATAGGCCACTTTCCACGCACTTGCAACATAAAATAGGGTATGCAAACCGTGCGTGAAGATGAAAATTCCCGGGTGCGGTGACCGCACTCGCCTTCGCGGCTTCGGCTCGTGCGTCAACTCCGCACCCGTGAATTTTCATCTTCACGCACTTGTTGCACAAATAACTATTGTGTTTATTGCTCTATAAATAAAATCTTTAATTGCATATTGTTTGTTGTTGTCGCTTCAGCATTAATTAAACAAATAAAAAAGTAAAAGTAAAGTAAAACTATATAAGTAAAAGATAATTAACATATAGTTTGGGGACATATAAGTAAAAAATAGTCAACATATAGTTTGGGGACATATGCTGTGGTGGCAGCACTATCCAGGCACAATTATATAAACTTTATATAAACTTAAAGCCCCAAAATATACGTATCATATAAAAATAAAAATGTCCCCAAAGTATGCGATGAACCTAGAGATTTTTTGAGACCAGTCCCTAAAGTATCGAAATGTCCTCAAAATATACACACGCTCGAAAAAATGTCTTCAATGTGTACATTGTGCATATGTATAAATATATATATATATATATATATATATATATATATATATACTTTTCTATGCCAATTATTCTCTGCTTAAACAAAAAGGCTGTTTAACATATTAACAATTCACTGCTTTAAGACTTTCCTTCGTTCATACATGTACTATTTCCACATACATATTAGTCGCTTATGTTTTTCAATACTCAAAATAACTGCTGTATTTTTTAAACTATTTTTGTTAATAATTTTTTAATAAAAAAACAAGCAACAGCTAAAACCTTCTGAAGGATAACCTCTATAATATATGTCAAGGTCAAGGTAATAGGAGCTGCTTCCCCTACATAGGAGTTTCACTATTAACGTTACACAGTAATTTAATAATAACAAACTCTTACAGATTTATATTATAATAATTATTAAAAATGTTTAATAATATTATTTCAGAGTTTCTACAGTCTGGATTTACTGGAATATGTACGTTTAAGAAGATTTTAAGATATTTACAAAATTGGAAAGGTACATGCATACAAAATGAATTAACAAATGTTAATCAATTTTTATTCACTGTGACATACAGTAATTTCACAGTTATTAAATCTCTGCCGTTATTCAACAATACATTTACTATGAAACAGGTAAATTTTATTAACAAATTTGTAAAAATATAAAGAATCTGTATAACATTCTACATTAATTTCATGAGTTAATATAAAATTTTATTGTAAAAATTAAAATAGAAAATAAGCAAATATAATACAGCAACATTAACAATGATATATAATATTATTTTGCAAAAATTATGTCCTTAAAATTAACATAAATATTTATTAATTTAAGGACATTAATTTTAAGGACATAATTTTTACATAAATAACAATATCACAATAATAATATGTCGATTTTGCATATAATATATTATTATATATTATATGCAAAATCGACATTTGTTATTATATTATCATATTATTATTGTGATATTGTTATTTTATTATATGATACTACATAAAATAATTTTTATATTTAGGTATTCAATAAAAAATACTATATAATTGAACTTTTTGTACTTAATTTTTTTTCCATAGTTCCAGACCTTTTTACTTTTCTTTATGTAAGCTATTTTTTACTTGTTTACATTTATGATTTGCCTTAATTTTAAAAATTATTTTTCAGATATGTCAAAGCAACATTTGTTTGCCAGTAAGAACTCATTACTGTCTGAAGTCATTTTCTGCATGTAACAGAACCAACATATCCAGCATATCGGGATTTTGCATGAACTCGATTTGTATCAACATTGTAAAAGGTTTGAAATATGTGATTGGTCACAATGGTTCCGCTGGTATCAACACTATTGATGCATATTTTAATATAGGAAATGCTTCTCATGCGTTTTATCAATATTTCGAGGTTGAATACAATTGGATAGATTTAAATGACACAAAAGTTTTCATTCGTAGTGGAAATCCTGGCTACGTAATGGGTAAGCCGATCATTGTTGGCGTTTCTCATGCTAATAAAAGCGATAATATTTTTTTCAACAGAACTGATGGATTTCTTACATTGCCTTTGGCTGAAAAAAATGGAGAATGTGACCGAATTAATAGACATATCATCGTATTCGGTGAAGATATTAGATTAACATGCTCTGTCAAATTATTTATCAAGAATTTTACTACAATATCTTGCGCGGAGCTACAAAATCTGACTATGAGTTTTTTGCTAAAAAACTCTTTCTTAAATATAAGTCAACATTATAGTACTTATGTCTCAAAATTGGGTAATTTTTCCAGCAAAAATGCTGTTGATTGGTTGCGTGTTGTGTTTGATAGGATACCACGAAATATAGTAACTGCGCATACAATCGGAAAACGAATCTTATGTTCGGGATTAGTTACATCTATGCATTTGAATATCCTTTATTCTATGTTGTCAAAACCCAAAACATTGACGAATTATAAAATATTGGGTGTTGGAATTGCATTCAGTAAGGAAGAAGACGTTAGCTGGACCAAATGTGCATTAAAGAATTGTACAGATGTCCTCCATGTCAATTTTATTTCCTATGTCAATTTTCATGATGTTTCAAAGCCATCCAAATACCATTTTGCTGGCGGGCCTAATTTAGATATTACATTACCTTATGATTTCTTCTATCCTTTCTTAAATGATTCAAGAATTATAGAAATACCAAATATATCGATTTTTTTAATCACATATGTATTATGGATATTATATTTGTATTTAATTTAGTGCACATTTATTTCATTAACTTAAGATTAAATTCTATTCATTTTTAGTTATTTTATTTTTGTATATACAAATTACTAAATCTGTACATCTAAAACTACGAATATTAACATTAACCTAAATATTTATTGTATTCTAAAATTCTCATATTTAGAATGATATATATCTGCATTATTTTAGAGGTAAAAAATCGTATTTCTATTATTATTAATTCAGAGAAGACAAGGTTTAAAGTTTTAAATAAGGAAATAATATATAAGGTGTTTAGCGTAACAGTCCCGCACGATTTTTGAAACGCTTTCGACAATTAAAAAAAAAGATTGTAAGATAAGCATTTATCTGCTTTATGCTACAACTCGCAATTAAAAAAATTAAAAAAATTTTTCTGAAACAAATTAATATTATAAACTCTGACTAAAAGTGTAAACATAAACACTGAAAGTTGTTTGGAAACAACTTTTGCAATGTAAACATATAATATCAGTATTCTTCGTCTTCTTTTGAAGTGGATATTAATCGTTGTTTTTATAGCAGCAATGAATCATTATTCTAATTCAGAAAAAGTGACATATGTGTATGTTATTAATATTTGGTGAATGTAAAAGAAATTCTTGTGAAACTGCAGTCTTGTACAGGAAGCGATATTCAGATAGAAATCATCCGTCAGAGAAAACTTTCAGAAACATTGAACAGCAGTTGTGAGAAACTGGAAAATTTTCTGATGAAAAACGTCCTAATTGAAGTCATGTACAAATAATGATAGTTATGCAATAGTTATAGTTATGCAATAGTGTTGGCTCATTTTCATGTAAATCCACATACATCGATTCATGCTATTGCTGCTGATACGAATATAGGGAAACTGTGCCTAATATCGCCTTGTTTCTAATTCCGCACCTACGATATTGAGACTGTTACGTGTTGCATTCTATCAGTGAACAGTGGAAACTGTTGAACATTACTGCTTTGGACGATCTTTTGTTTTATTTCAATTGAAATTGTGATATAAAAAGTTGCGTAGCAGTTCATAATTTTAACGATGTTTTGAAATTTTGCAAGAAATATCTTCCGTTATTAATATAGCAAAAAAGGTATGTACTAAGAACGAACCTTATGTACCCTATTTTGAGTTGTATAATTGTATTTTTAATAAAAATGTGTAAGGGTGCGATATTAGGAACACTTCTTTTCGATGTCGTCAAACGCTACTTTTTCTGTTTTCTTTCAGAAAAGATAGTTGAAGTAAATTTTGAACACATTCATGCCATGGAGATTATATTACGATAATCATAGAATAAAATGATGCAGTTTAGTTATATTCTTATAAGAGTTTTTAGTCAAGATTTTGGTTTTAGAAAATAGAGTGCGGTATTAGGCACAGTTCTCCTATTAGTTGGAAGTGTAGATAAAATAACGGTTAATATGCATAAAAGGTCAAACCTGACCGATGACTTTGACCTTGACATACGTTGTCAAGGTCATCATCCTGAGTAACCTTTGAAAGGTTTTAGCCGGCGGTCGTTGTTTATTAAAAAGTTATTAATAAAAAAAGTTTGAGAAATATAGCAGTTATTTTATATAAAAATAGTACATATATGAACAAAGAAAAGTCAAGTTTAGACAGTATTGTATTTTTCACGCAAAACAAAGTTTACCCTACCTCACCTCACTCCTGCTTACAGGGCAAAACGAGGTTTATCATTGTACGGTTCAGGTTTTCAACTTTCCACGTGAAAGGAGGTTCACCCTCTACTCTCCCGCCTACATGTGTACTGTTTATACACACATCAACAAATTACTTCCTTTAGCACTAACACAAATTGTTATGTATTTTAAACTTTTTTGTTCATAACTTTTTAATAGAGAACGACCGCCACACAGTGGGGCGAATTTATCAGAAAACGGATATTGGACAAAAAAATTAAAAACGTATGATTCAAATTTTGACGAGATTTTATGTCAATATATACATATTTTAAACTATAAATAAATGTGCTTAATTAATTTTATAATAATTAATTTTATCCCTTGTTCTTTCCTCAAAGTGATCTGATAAAGTATGACATTTTCGTGAATACTGAAATTCCAGTAATTCGATAGGTTACTTTCTAAAGTCTCTGCCAAAAGCATAACTGCGAATATGAGTTAAATGCCTATAAGAACTTATTTATTAGGTTTCAAAAAACATATTTCTTTTAGTTTTGTGTCATTTAAATATTATTATATATTAATAAATATACACGACATATTCGACTATTTAAAAAATTCTTACTTCAATATTCAAACAAGAAGAAAGTTTGTGGAATGGGGTGGAATGATGTAAACTCTGCTCCATTTGATAGGGCAAAGTGTCTAGTTTTTGGACATATATGGTTATTCATCCCTGAGAAAATTGACAAAAATTCACTCGACATGGTCGAACGTCGTCCACGAATAGCTCAGTGGACGATGTTTGATCATGTCAAGTAAATATGGATGTCTATTTTCTCATAAAAGGGGAATATATAATTCATTTAAATATTGCTATTTTATAACGATTAATTACATTCATATTGCTCGGGGGGTGGTAGAGCCGTACCCGGATTAGCGAGAAAGCGAAACTCGAAGGACCAGGGGAGGTGTGTAACGTCTCCCCAAAGCGAAATACAAGCGAAATACAAGCAAAATATAAGCGAGCGATAGTTAAGCGAAATGCGATTCACCGTTCGGAGTACCGTCGCGCGTCGGCTTTTGGAGGATCCGTCTTTCCTTTGAGCTCGTGGGCAGCACGTGCAGGCGAAGCCGGTAAGCGAGGCGGCAAGGCAGGCAAGTCAAGGCAGCAAGCAAGCAGGCAGAGATAGCAGGCGAGGCAGGCAAGTCAAGCAAAGCCAAAGTAGCAAGCAAAGCAGGCAGAGATAGCAGAGGCGATCGCACTATCAGGGAGCGGGGTCCGTGATCTCTCGTACTCCGAATGTTAGCGATAAGCGTCTGTACTCTGAGACGTTGAGACGCCGAGTGTCGTGCTCGCGGCGCTGGAAAAGTGTCGCGAGCGAGTACTTGATCTTCTTCAGGCTGGTGACCTGCCGGCGTGAGCGAGGGCAGCACCGATTGGTGAGTCGCGCAAATATCGATTCCGCGTCGATCGCGATCCGCCGACGTTTCGCGCGAGTCACCGGAAATACATTAAACTGTTGCGTGCATGCCGCCTGGTATGCTTCGAGTCCGAGCTGAAACGTGCGACGAGCCGTCTTTCCGAAATATCCTTAGCAACGAGCTTGTTGATTTATGGATTTATTGATTTTATGAAACAGCTGATGGATTTTGTCTTGAGCTGCTGGACCGTGCGGACGTGGTCCAGGCTCCTTTGTATCGCGAGCTTTTAATAAACATTAAGTTTGTTCTCCTTAATAACCGCAATGTTTCCTTATTTCCGCGAGCGTCGGGAGTGTGTATGAGAACGAGCGACGCGGCAAGCGCAACAAAACGATATATAGAATATATAGATATTTGAAAGACGATTAAATACAGCGCATGAATATGAACGTGACTAAACTAATGACTATAATACATATATACATTATGGCGAGCGCCAAACATACCGTCCACTAAAATACACCGTGTTGTATTTTATTACTTTAGAGATCCGTATCAGTCGCCGGTAGAGCCGGGCCCATCGGCAAAGGGCACAGCTTCACCAGGGGACGCGAGATCGTCGAGCCATCCGCCACCCGCACCGTGGCGACACGCGGGACGTCATCGCTACTCGGATGTAGCGCCTCCACTCGTCCACGCCTCCAACGCAAAGGGGGCATGTTGGCGTCCCTGATGAGGACCAACGAACCGACAGCGAGTGGATTGACCGAAGTCCACCACTTGGGTCGCTGTTGCAGCGTATTGAGATACTTATAGTGCCAGCGCTTCCAGAAATCCTGGTGGATTCGCTGAACGAGCTGCCATCGACTCAGACGATTTACCGACAGCGGAGTTACGTCGTGAGTGGGAACGGATACAAGGGGTCCCATCGTGATGAAATGACCCGGAGATAGGACCTCGAGGTCTGAAGGATTGGTGCTCATGGGGCAGAGAGGTCGGGAATTTAAGACGGACTCGACTTGAGCGAAAACGGTAGTGAACTGCTCGAGCGACAGGACTTGATCCTCTACCACCCGTCGCAGGTAGGTTTTAAATAATTTAACGCCCGACTCCCAGAGGCCCCCAAAGTGGGGCGCGGAGGGAGGATTAAATGACCACTTTATCTTCTCTCGCTCCGCCGCGAGGCTCATATGTGTTTCTAATTCGCGCGCGGCGCTCACGAAATTGGTGCCGCAGTCACTGTAGAGGAGTGAGCAGCGTCCGCGTCGTGCCACAAAGCGTTGCAACGCAGCGAGGAAGGAGTCAGTAGACAGCGAAAGGACTACTTCAAGATGTATAGCTTTAACCGTGAAGCAGACGAAGAGGCAGACATACGCTTTGAAAGAGGAGACTCCACGAGCTCGGCGAGTAACCAACGAGAATGGTCCCGCAAAATCGACGCCGGTAATCGAAAATGGTTTAGCCTGACGAACTCTTTCGGCCGGCAGGGTCGCCTTGAAGGGTTGAATAGCATGTGGATTGGCTCAAAAACATTGGTAGCATCCCGAGAGTACGCGGCGGATTGCGCGGTGTACGCCGAGGATCCAGAATCGCTGAGTCAGCAGATACCGCATCGTGCGTCTACCCGGGTGCAAGTGAGCGCGGTTCACCTGTTCGATCACGAGCTCAGTCAGTCGGTGACTGTTAGGTAATAGTGCAGGGTGTTTGTTCTCGAACGGCAGTACCGACCGCACGAGCCTACCGTCCACCCTGAGAACGCCCGAGGGATCAAGAAAGGGAGCTAGTTTGAGACGGGGCTTAGGAATCCCTTTTCCGATCCTAAGTCGGCCCATCTCATCGCGAAAAACATCCGCTTGTACAACTTTTACAATGACTAGTAACGCGGAATGCAGTTCGAGCTGATCTATGGCCAAAGTCGCGTGAGCCGACTTGGCACGAAAACGATTTACAAACCTAAGAATGTACGCTATTACTCTACAAATTTTGTCTAATGACGAGAATCTATCCAACAATGAATCCACTGCGTTAGGCGGATCGAGTGCGACGAGCGTTACGATTCTTTCCTCCTCGACCGGAGAAGTTTCCGAGCTATGGGAAGGTTCAACTCGAGGCGAGCAAGCCACTCGGGGCCCGCCCACCACATCGAATAAGCTACTAGGTCGCGGGGATAAAGTCCTCGGGAACAATGATCCGCCGGATTGAACTCCGTATCGACGCACAGTGGGCCAAAACGGCAATCTAGCTGGACAAAAGTAGTAATTTTGTTTTCATCGTTAAACAAATGTTCTCAAGTGTTCTAAAATAGAAAGTAAACATGTACAAAGTATATCAGTTTAATTTGATAACATTTAATATACAGGGTGTTCGTTAAAAACCATCCACTAACTACATAGCGCTATTCCTTATCAAAGTCGTAATCTTTAATTAGGTAAAAACTTAACAAACGTTTTGGCCTGCCATTTTTAAACTATTCTCATTGTGTGTCAGTGTGTTAAATTAAGCAAATTACATATATCAAAAAATTATAATTATAACAGCAGTACATGTATTGATCGCAATATAATTTTCAAATTAAAACAAATAATAAAATAATAAAAAATTATAAAATAATAAAATACAATGCAATTGTAGTTCGCCAGTACGATAATAAAACTAAGACGTATAAATCGGCCTAACTGGCAATAAATAATTTATCATCGTGACGATTCGACCATTTGTTTTGGTCCGATTAATCGTCAAGACGTTTATAATCTTTGATATTTATATATATAAGCATCTGATTTTTAAATAATTTAAATTAAATTAAATTAATAATTTTAATCGCAATAAATTTAATAATTTAATTTAATTTAAATTATTTAAAAAATGAGATGTTTATATATATAAGTATCAAAGATTATAAACGTGCGTCTTGACGATTAATCGGACCAAAACCAATGGTCGAATCGTCACGATGATAAATTATTTATTGCCAGTTAGGCCGATTCATACGTCTTAGTTTTAATAAAATACAAAATAAAAAATAATTAATTGAAAACTACAAATAAACAAAAACAAATTAAAATACTAAATAATTTTATTTTAGTATTAAACTGAAATAAACTAAAATATTAAAATTAAAAATAATAAATCAAAATAATAAAAATCTTTCAGTTAACAAATAAAATAAAAATTAAAATCTTAATTACTACTGTTACTTTCATTAAAGTATTCACTATCGCAACTATCGCACGATTCTGTATCAGCTTCCGAAACATTTAAATTAAATTCTGGTTCTTTTAAAAGTTTCAACACAGCTTCGTCTAAATATCCAGATTTTCGTGGTGGATGATGTCTATATGATGAAATTACTGGATCCGATGAAATAAGTAGTATATGAATTAAATCCTCCATAGTTTTATCTCGAGATATTTTTCGAGTATGTCCTTCTCTATATCGTCTGCAATCTTTATTACGTGCTTCTTGTACTTCTTCGGACAGCATGCCAATCGGAAGAATAGCGTTTTTAATTATATCTGCCCCATGAATTAAAATTTTGTGCACACTGGGTGGCATATAAAACCATGGATATAATTTGACGTATAATTCTGCTGTTTCTCGAGTATATATTCCAAACGCTTCAGGATTTACTGCGTATCCACTAGACATTGTTCTTAAAATTACTGAGAATCGTAATATAAGTTCTTCATCAATTCCAGTAATTTCAGCGGCTAAATCTGGTTTTTCAAAAAAACGACGTGATGTATTGCCATCATTGGTAGTACCAGCTGAAGGTTTTGGTATGTCTACTAACAGACCCATTTCAGAATATAAACGATCTTGAATTTGTTTTTTACGCAGTTCTACCTCCTTTTTTTCATTTCCTCTAACTTGCCATTTTTTAATATCTAAACGATAAGCAATGTGCAAGAGACATTCAAAACACCAAATCCAAGCATGCAAAGTCGACAATCCAAAACTGAACGTTGTAATATCAACATTAACTACTGATGCTTTCTCAATATCGTTCATCATTTTTGAAGTAGCTCCGCAAACATAACATTTTTGTGACGATACATTTGTTAATGCATTACAGATTTTCCCATCTACCATTGTCAGCAATAATACAGATTCTATTGCGAATTCTTTTTCTTCAATTTTAATAATAGTTGGAACAAGTGACTGAAGTTGTTCTTCAATAATTGCTATTTCTTGTTTTATTAACTCAGTCGATTTTTTTTTTAAAAATTAATTTAATTGGTCGACAGTATTTTGTTGATCCTGGTCGTGGGTTATTCCATAAAATTAATTTTGCATTTTCTCCTTCGGCAAATAATTGTAGCGGCACTAAAGATATTATAAATAAGTTCTCATCAACTTTTTGTTCTGCAACTGAGGAACATTTTTGCTTGTAAATGCTATGACCTGAGCTACCGTCACATCCCCATTTAAATAATATTTTTATTGATTGAGGCGTTTGACATTGTAAAAGAATCTCTTGTTGTACCATAATAATGCGCCGAATAGTATGATCCAAAAGCGATTGTAATTTAATTTCTGCCTGTATATCAGTTATTATAATATTTTCCGGATAACACTGTTTTTTTGCTTGTTTAATAACATGGTACGAAGGATAAATATCAGCATATCGTTTCTTAGCACCAGACCGGACTAAAGCATACGTATGTTTTGTGTAATTCCCATCAATAAAGAAAGCTAATGCTTCGTCTGGAGTATATTTTACGGGCTCTTGTTTTGGTGATTTATAAGCTTTTTTAATTTTTGTTCCTTTTTTGGTGACGCAATTAACTCCATTACCATTTCTGCTGCATCTCTACGTCCAGCAGGTCGCAAACTATATTGTGTTGCAAAACATAATTCCTCCGTACAAGTTTTCTGAGTTAATATTTCGACTCTTCTTTTCTTGGTCTTATTACTGCATTCACTGAACAATTTTTTTCGTCGACCCATTTTAGATGTTGAAGACGTTGATGTAGGCAAAGATGCTAATGAAAAATTAATTTCTTTGTCTAACCAGTCACTATTTTTATTTAAAAAATAGTGTAGTGTACGGTTACTGACATTCCATTTGCTTTGTATTTTATAATTTAAATCTGTAATTGTAGATGTAATAGTTTTGACAAAATTTTCCGGGCAATTTTCATCTCCAACATCGCTAGTAATAAAGTTTAATAAGGCTGATGTACGATCTGAATTATTTGCACATTGATGCCAAGCTTCGAAAAGACGACGTCTTGTTATTGTATACATGCCTAAGAAAAATAAAATTGAATAAATTTAATATTTAATTTATAAAATTTTATATAATTTATTTCCGATTTTTAATTATATATTTAAATTTAATTTTTTCTTTTTACAATAGAACAAATTATAAGAGAACTATAATTTGGAATATGATAAACTATAACTCAAATCTCTTTAGATACATTACTTTTCTATTTAAATTGGTTATCGTTCGTCACATCAAATGTAATCATATAATTAAATATAACAATTATAAATGATATCACTTCTCCTCTATGTCCCAGTAGCTTATAATAAAAATATTGGGGATTTTTTAATAATATAAATATATATAAAAGACTATAATTTTTTGGTTCTTTTTAAGTATATCCCGGTTAAATCTGCAAATCACACATACAACAAGTAAAACATGTAAATGTCATAGTCATATTGAGTGAAAAACGAATATAATAGAAAATAGAAAGTACCTTGGTTAAAGTCACATATCAGATAATACCAAAGTCATAAAGCCTTCCTGGTTTAATGTAATGATTCGAATTATCATAGTGCAAGTCTCATGTTGGAGTACTTAAGCAAGGTAACAAGCAACCACCGTGGTTCCAAACGAGCAACTGGCGAACGGAGAGATAGCTAATCAAAACAACGATGTACGATAAACAATATTAACAATAACAACGATGACACTAATTCGCAAGTGATAAACGGACATAAAAAAGTCATGTGAAAGAGAAAGGTAATAAATAAAAGTTATAATAAAGAAATATGGAAATAAATAAATTGTGATAAAAATAAAGACATAAAGAAGTGAAATGAATAAGGCATGTCGAAATAAATAAAATGTAAAATAAATAACTATAGATAACCATAGATGTCAAGATCAAGAGAGACGGTAGTCTCGCCAAGTACACGCGCAGCGCGAGACCGTCTCGTGTATCTTTACGCAAACGGTCGAGTTGCGAGTTCTAAAAAACGCTGTATCTATGAGAGCGGCACTTAGTGGCAGCTAGTTTTCACGGATAAAACTAAGGAATAATATGCTGGTAAAATGACGGCAGCAATCCGCAGCGTTTTTTTTGTAGACCTTTCTAAGTTTCATACTTTGAAAATTTTATAATTAAAAATCGGCAATGTTTGACTTAAAATACCGCTATTATTAAAAAACTATTATTAAAATTTGTTAATAAAATTTAAAAATATATATCTTTCTCTATATTTATCTAATTTGAAGTTTTATAATATTCTTCAATATAAGCAGAATACTTCTTTCTTTCTCAAGCGCTGCTAAAGTAATGATTTAACGTTTTGCGAGATGACATTTATACGACGTATTCAAATGATTGTTATAACACAACTACAAGTGTAAATGGTAAATATTTTGTAGAAAATGAACTATCAGATATCTTTCTTAAAAATATAATCGTTTATTTTAAGAAATATTAATCTTCGAAAATGGACTTTATGACGACGACGACGATGTCCTCACGGTCTCGCCGGCCGTGGAGGAGCGCGCCGTCGCTTTCTTCACTATAATCTCTACCAATATTCGCGATACTGCTCTCCGAAACCCCGATGGTAGCTCGACTGAGTATTTTAGAGATGTTATGTTGGGCGCCAGGTGCGATTCCTCGCACCACGATTCACGAGATCGCAGTATTTCTCAGGCGTGGGCTTCTTTGATCAACCGCGGATGGAATAGGAGAGGGAGCGTAGCGCAATCATCACACTCAAATACATAAAACATTAAATTATATTTCGGTTAAGGCAGATAACAAGTGGACGATAGCGAGTTCCACGGCGAACAAGCAGAATTCGAGTACACGCCACGTGTCACCCCACGAGCGCGATACTCATTCCGTCGCTGAGCTGCACGGCAATCCCGATTGAATTCGCACAAAAGTATTCCCCGACATAAGTTGCAGCGAATTCCACCCGGACGGTCAAACGCGAGGTGCTAACAAATAACCAACGCAATCTCCCTTAACAATTACGCAATTTCCCTACGGTCTACCGCGACAACGCCGGGGATCTTCTCTCCCCTCGAAACGCACGAATGGCCCCACCCGTTAACTCGACACAACCGTGGGCCATTAATCCCGATGAAACGCACGTATAGCTACTTACAAATGGCCTGAACTTAACCGGCAACGATAACTACGAGGCTTTCTCACGCGCAAGAGCCACTTCTCAAAACTACGGCACGGTTAAGCCAACGGCGTTCATGAAATTCCACGCGACGAAATCACCCGCAACGAAATTACGCGAACGAAATTACTCACAACGAAATCATACGCAACGAAGTACACGAAACGATATCACAACGAAATTACATGTACGCTGACTGTCGGCGGCCGTACGTTTTCATCCCCGAGGCGGGCACTCGCGATCACCTCGTCGCACGGGCCCTCCCGCGGTATGGCACTCGATATTCTTTAATTACAGCCGATTTCATACTTTACCGCGGCACAACGCGACTCCCGGGAGGGCCTAGGTATTCTCGCGATCTTACTTCGAGGAAGGCTGAGCAGTGGCCTTACAAATTCCGTCTCGTTCCGGCGGCTCGTCACTCGCTCTTAGGGCTGGATGTTGCCGGGATGGCGGCTCGCTCGACAGTGGCGTTTCCTTGATCCGGCGGGACCACGCAGGGCCCGCGCGCGCCCGCGCGCGCCGGTTTCCCTAGCCTGATCGGTGCTGCGCCCTGGCCTGCCAGCGATCCCTCTAGGCGATCGTCGCGCCCTTCGCGAGCGCCCCTCGTCACTGCGCCCATCCGCCGGCGGTAGTTTTAAAGTCCGCCTATTTGAGACCGGCTGTCCAGGCCGCGTCTCATCGTCCGGTTCCTCGACGGCCAGGCTGGACGGGCCATGGCTCGTCGACCGGGAGCGGTACTCAGCGGTGGTGGCCCCGTTCCTTAACGGGGACCTTCGTCGGGGCGTCCCCCGTATCCGGGCTGCAGTGCTCTCGTGCCATCCGTGACGCCTTGACAGGTCATCTGATCTGCCGGCTGTGGGCCCCAGCGTGACCCGCCCGCCGATCGTACGCCCTCGGAAGCTCCTGGTTGTCCAGCCGTAAGTCCCTCGACGCGGCATAAGCCGTTACACTCGTCGTGACCCTGGCCATCTGCTCCGCACTCCCTCGACCTGTAACGCTCGCAAAAGGTCTTAATCCTAACCTAAAGGCTCGCTCTCCGCCCGCCTCGGGCGGAGGCACCATCCCTGACGCCTCCCTCGGCCGAGCTCCCATCTGGGGTAAGGGACGCGACTTTTGTCACGTCACAACTTTTGTCCAGCTAGATTGCCGTTTTGGCCCACTGTGCGCCGTCGTCGTTGTCGATCTTGCCCGGTCCTTTACTCGTGCGTTCCACGTCGTCGGCAAGTCGTTTCAGAGGTCCGACGATAGGCTCGTACCTCTTTTCCAGAGCGATCTCGCTCTCCATTTTTCCGGCCCTGAGAGCGGCGTACTTCCTGCGAATCAAGGCGCGCGTTTTGGCTATCTCTCGCCCGGTCCTCTCCTCCGCAATCGCGCTCATACTCGCGTTGTTCGACGAAGCGCACTGATTGGCTCTACAGCACGGCAAAGTCGTGGAAGCCCCGTCTGTACCGTCTGCCTCGCAACGCGTTGTCCTTGTCTATCACGGCGAAACCGTAGGTGCGTCGCCAACACTCGCGACAGAAGGCGCGAAACTCGTTGTACGACATATCGATGTTCACGTGATCGTCGTACACGTGTCGCAGATTGGTGCCGTCCTGCCTGAACAGGATCAACAGATTTGCGTTGTCGCGCACGAGATGCTTCGGTATTTTGGCGTACGTCTGACAGAGATAGAAGCAATCGATGTTCAAATGTCGACCCATGGAAAAGTACTCCCTTATTCTGTTCTGCTTGTCGCAGGCCACGTCGTCGAAGACGAAGACCGAGTCGGGAAGCGCTTCGTCGGGCTGAACGACGTAGCGATTGTCGGAAAACGCTCGATAGCTGATCTCGTCCATAGGCTCGAACAATCGTTCGAGGTATCGATACTTCGGTTGTTGCAGAGATTTTGAGTACACGTATACGTTCTCGAAACGTAGACCGTGCGGTTGTTCCAGCAGACTCAGCAGAACGTTCGTCTTGCCGCAATTGGAGGGACCGCAGATGATGCAACGGACGACGTTCGGAAGGAGAGGACCGTGCCTGCGCGATTCTCCGTTTCCTCTCTCGGTCGCGCCCGACCTCGCCGACGTTTTGCGATCCAGATTTGAGACTCCTATTGTCGCCGTCTGTCGCACAAATCGCATGTTTGCCCTCTCTTTTTCTCTCTCAGGTTTTTTACGCTTGATTCGTTTGCGATGAGTCTCTCTCTCGATCGCCGGAAACAAAAAAAGAGGGAAGCGCGGACGTCGCTTCGTTTCGTCGCGCGTGCGCAAACGCTTCGCGCGCGGGTATAAGTAGCGCAAACGTGTCGCCGTATCTGTAGAAAAAAAAAAAATTATTTTCTAAAAGCAACGAATCGTTCGCGCGCATCGGCGAGATGTCTCACAGTAGTGTGTTTCCCATACTGGTGGACGGTTACGAAATTCTCAATCTAACGGTGGAGGAGTTGCCATACGTTCCGAAGGTCCTTCTGTTGCGTCAATTTGGGAGATACGTGCACCTGTTGTGGGATCGTTTGCCGGAACATATACGAGCGGATCCCAAGGTGCAGAGATATCGCCCGTGCATGCGACACTACAATCGTCCGTGGCAGCGAACGCACATAGACAGTCCGCCGCCGCTCATTAAAGACTGCCACAAGTGCAATCGTTTTCGCCCTGTGAACGGTGAATTATCGATTTCCCGTTCGAACTAACAAGGGAACCTTCAGGCTAACGAATTTTTTTTTTTTTTTCGTATTTACTGTACTTGAGAGTTATCATTCGGACATCAATTTCCCAAAGTATTAAGGCGCGCTTTTCAGAAAAACGCGAGAAGAAAAACGAAGACGACGACGACGAAGTTTATAGCGTATACGAGAACGAAAACGATGACGGTGACGGTTATGACGTGTACGAGAACGACGACGGTGGCGACAGAGTATTCGTTCTTTGCGCCAACGAGAATACTATGAGGAGCGAGATAAAGTGCGCCTACCGATTGAATTTTACAAAACCGAACAACATTGGTTCTCTCTTGGGTTTCTCGAAAAATTGTATTCTAAAACCGAACAAATGGTACGTTTCCGACGGACCCGTCGACGTCATGAGCGTGAACATAATTCGCATCGAGTGCAGCATCACCGCGGGAGCGTACAGCAACGGACGCTCGGTGCACGCGATACACGATTTCGCGCCGAAAGTTCTACCGGGATATAAACTGTTGGAGACCCCGACGCAGATCATTTACCTTCCGATCGTCGCGTGAAACGTTACCGATATAACGGTGCGAGTCGTGAATCAGAAAGATCGCTTGATCGACTTTCGCGGCGAGAAGATAACGATCAGACTGCACGTACGTTGTCGTCACGGTTAGTGTGTGTGTGTGTATGCGTATCCCCGAAAAGAAAGCGAGAGGAGGGATGCTCGTTCTGAACGGATCTAGCGCAAATTGTGCGAACGAGCGAGCTAGCCCGTTGTACGACAAGATCGATAGCGCGGGGAAGAGAAGAGGCGGGGGAGGAAGGAGAGCCGTTCTCAGCGACGCCAACGTCAGGTTCCTACGATCGCTGGGTCTTGCCGTGAGAAACGCGTCACCGTCGAGCCGTTTCTACCTCGAGAAGAAAAATCATGGCCGACATCCTGAGTATCGGCGGTGAGCCGACCTTCGACGAGCGCATCGTCGGAATCGAGACTCACACGTATAACCCGTACGTCAACACGACGTTCGGACACAACGACGAGATACGAATACCCATACAGCAGCAGGATCTGTATACGCTGCCATGCGACAGTTTCCTGTACGTCGAGGGACTCAACGACGACGGCGCGACGAATGAGGAACAATACGCGAAATTAGTCAATAACTGCGTCGCGTTTATGTTCGACGAAATTCGATACGAGCTCGACGGCGTGGAGATCGACCGGTGTAGAAACGTCGGCATAACCAGCACGATAAAGAACTACGTGTCGCTGACCGTCGAACGAGCCACAAAACTGCAGAACGCTGGATGGAGTTATCCGACGAGCGAATCGAATCTGAACAACGCGTCGCATCAATTCAACTTTTGCGTACCTTTGAATATTTTTTTGGGTTTCTGCGAGGACTACAGACGCATGGTGATAAACGCGCGACACGAACTTATCCTGATACGCTCTCGTAGCGACTACAACTGCGTCGTAGATCCGAAGAAGACCGTGCCGAGAGATCCGGCCAAGGATCCTAAAATTACGTTGTTGAAAGTGCAATGGCGTATGCCTCACGTGGCGCTAAACGACGTGACTAAATTATCGCTGTTGCGAACGTTGGAGAGCGGACGATTTCTGAGCGCGGGCTTTCGCTCTTGGGATCTGTACAAATTTCCCTTGCTGCAGAGCACGACCAAGCATTTGTGGGCCGTGAAAGCCGCGCCGCAATTGGAGAAGCCGCGATACGTCATATTCGCGTTGCAGACCGGACGGCGAAACGAATTCGCGGCCGACGCCTCGAGGTTCAATCATTGCGCGCTCGCCAACGTGAAATTGTATCTCAACTCGGAATTCTATCCCTACGACGACGTGAACGTGGATTTCGAGAGCGACAAGTTCGCCGTGCTGTACGAGATGTACGCGAAATTTTGAGGAGCGTACTACGGAAACGGTCGCGACGACGCGCTCTTCTCTCCGCGCGAATTCGCGCGGGTAGCTCCGCTCGCGGTGATCGATTGTTCCCGTCAAAACGAATCGGTGAAGAGCGCCACCGTGGACGTGCGCATCAAGTTCGAAAACAAGGAAAACGTTCCGCCGAAAATCACAGCTTTTTGTCTCATCGTTCACGATCGCGTCATCGAGTACAGTCCGCTGACCAACGTGGTGCGCAAAATTATCTAACGGAAAATCCCGGTAAACTGAAAATGCAATTGCGAGGATACCTCATCCGGGAAACGAAAAAATGTGATTGTGGGCGTGTTTTTATCCCGGAAACAAGGAATATATAAATTTGCGGGCTTTTTCCATTGTTTCTCAGACTCTGTTAGGAACAAGCAACTTAAACGAACGTCTGTTCTTTAATTTTTTTCAACGCGCGCCGACGCAATGGCAACAGCGGCAACGACAACGACGACGATTTTCGTCGACCTGCAAAGATTCACGGTGGGCGACAGATTCGTCACGAAGGAGGTGGCCGTGCTGCGAAGCGAGACGCGCGTGCTCGCGCATCACGTGTTTCGCGCACCGATGAGTTGGAATCCGCTGACAAGTTCCGAGAAAGCGAGGACCAGTTGGCTGATTGCGAACCATCACGGCCTTTGTTGGGAGGACGGCGACACGGACTATCGCCAGGCAAAGACGATTGTTCGACGCGCGGTGCGCGACAACCTGGACGAGTTGCGCGAGACGGAGGAGACGTCCAACGCGCAAATCTACGTGAAAAGTTTCGAGAAAAAAAGATGGCTGCAGGAGATTCTCGGCGACGTCGACGCGACGATCGTGACCGTCGACGCGGAGTACGAGGACGTCGATCGGTTGGAGTCTCTTCGCGCCGATCGCGCGTTTCGCTGCCGACGTCACCAACGGTGCTGCGCCGTGGAGAACGTAATGAAGTTGCGCGATTGGTGGATCGAGCGACACGAATGTTTCGCCAGCATCGACTCTGCGAATTTAAATACTTTATAAATTTGTGTAAAAAAAAACGTTATATATTACTGGTTTAATATACTTTCATTTTTAATGTATTAATTATTTTATCTTCTTGCGTTGCTCGTTTTTTTTTTATTTCGTACATATTGTGTTTAATCGTTTATTTTAAAATATATGAATAGACGGAAAATACGCATCAAGGAAAATAATTAGTGCATTTTATTGCGTCGAGGAAAATATACGAATCGACGGAAAATACGCATCGAGGAAAATAATTAATGCATTTGTTTTAATCAAACCGACTCATCCGCCGGAATCGTTGACGCAATTTTTCCTTATTGGGCCGACTCATCCGCAAAGATCTTCGACGCTTTTTTTTTCACGCCCAAAACCCCCCGCCGCGCCGCCATCTATCCGCGTCATCGCGTAAACGTTCGCATTCAGATCCCGCTAAAAACCGCAACGCGCCGTCATCGCGGTTACACCGTCTTTCTCTCGCTCTCGACGAGGCGGCTCGCGCGCATAATCGCGTTAACCGCGTGTTTTATCGCCGCGGGGTGCATCAATTCCACAATTACGGACGAAAATTACGCGCTCACGTTCAACTACCTGCAGAAATACGGATATCTGTCCAAAGACGTGGACGCGTTTCCGGCTCAAAGACGAAACGACGTTCTTCGCAAAGCTTTCGAGGATCTTCAGAATTACTACGAATTACCCGGCGACGGAACGCCCAACAACGAAACGCTGCAATTTATGAGAAAACCGTGATGCGGTTTCCGAGACATCCTGAAACATGGAACGAAAGCGAGCCTGTCCAAATGGCCGAAGACGCACCTGACGTGGCATTTTCACTTACTTAGCCGACGGGACCGAGCTGAGCACGGCGCGGGCCGCGTTCGATCTGTGGTTGCAGCATTCGGCATTGACGTTTGAACGCTCCGAAACGCCGAATGCCGACATTATAATATCTTGGCAACGCCTACGTCACTATAACACGAATACCAAGGTAAACGGAGCAATGTGCTCGGACAAATTTGACGGCCCCGACAACATGCTCGCCCACGCGTCTCTCCCGACGGACCAAGCGGGGTTCGTCTCCGAGGTGCACGTCGACGGGGACGAGCCGTGGCACATTTACGTCAACAAACATCCCGCGGATAAGTTTTCCCTGCATTACACGCTGACGCACGAGATCGGCTACTCCCTCGGATTGGTGCACAATGGGCGCAAAACATCGGTGATGTTCGCGATACAGCCGGACCAGCAGTATCCGGTGAAGCTCGACCAAAACGACATTGCCGACATTCAACGTTTGTACGGTGAAAAAATTGTGAACGATCCGCCCCGTCGGACGCCGCCGCCGCCGCCGCCGCCGTCGCCGGACCTGTGCAGCCTCGATCGCGTGAACGGGATATTGATTTTAGAAAATCGAATGTACATCTCGTACAAGCATTACGTTTGGTCGATCGATCTGGACGGTAGGACGTACAACGGACCTTTAGCCCTCTCGATTCACATGAGTTTTCTTCACGACAATTACACGCGCGTGACCGCCGCCTATCAATCCCCGTCCGGCAATCTCGTGGTGTTCGTAGATAATTTGGTATACTTGGTTCAATATCCGGAATTTAGTCTGCAGCCAGGTTGGCCGAAGACCCTGCAAGAACTCGGATTTCCCGAAAACACGTTGATCAACGGAGCGGTGAACACCCACAGAGGACGTTCCTTCGTGGAGTTCAACGGTAACTCGGTGGGCGAGATAGACGAATGCCACGAGAGCAATAAAGTTGCCAAATTTACGCCCCTCGAGGTGACGTTTCCCGGAATACCGACCGGCGTGACGTCGATCTTCCGCTACATCGACGGCAATCTGTACTTCACCACTCGCGCTGTACGATCTCCAATTTTGCGTGGATCGCGTCGTCCGTGCGCTGAGCGCGGCGACCGAGGAAGTCGACGCAAAGTTTTCGCGCTATCGGGAGATAGCCGCCGCTGCAATGAAAATGGAAACTTCGGTTCAGACTGCGATACTGAAGAGCGATTTCTTCGATCCTGACAACATCGTCGACTGCGAGATAGCCGCGCTTTGTTTCCAATCCTTATAACGATGTCGCGTCTACGAAATGTATATATTCGCGCGAGCGAAACAATGTAAACGCGCTTGTAATATTTTTTTGAATAAATAAAAAAAATTATATGCGTATCTCATCTGTGCGCTTTGTATTTTTATTTCCCTCCTTTTCCAAAATCCGTATACTAATTTCTGCGCGACCGCGTTTACCCCCCGCGGTCGCGACGCGGATCAAAACGACCTTCGGTCCAAAAGTTAAAAAACAAAAAAAAGAAAAAAACACGACGACGACGAAGACGGGTGCGCGAGACCCCCCGCGAAACGAACCACCTCGATCGGGTCGTTCTCCCCATCCCCCCGAAACGTCCAGAGGAACGACCTCAAACGAGTTCGAACGAGTTCGGACGCGCCCGAACGCGCGCGAGCGACGACGCCAAAGAAGCAAAAAAAAACGAGAAATATATTGGCCCTCCACGATTCTCCAAAACGGTCGGTAACGGCGCGAGCGCCGCTCCGAGCGCCCCCTCGGAAAAAACGAACGCGCGCGAGCGACGACGACGAATAAACCGACGTATATTTAGCAAATAAATTAAAAATTATTGAAAATTAACTAACCCAATCGTTTGGAAATCATTTGGAGATATTTGGAAAAAACTTTTCAGAGTTTGGAAAACCATACATTAATCACAATTAATTAAAATCAATTAAGCGTATAATTAGCAGAAAGTATTTAAAAAATATTTTTTTTTAATCCAATTGCTCCAGAATCATTTGGATAATATGTCCATATAATTTTTATTATTTGGAAAACAACTGTATTCTAATAAAAATTAATTAAAGGTCAATATTTCGTTTTAATGTCTGCACCATAGTGCAATAAAGTGCACATACTTCTCAGCTGACGACGAGTGGCAAGACTGGCAAGAAATCAGCAACCTAATCTACAGTTTGCTCATAAAATTCTCGTAAAATGTCTGCAATTAAAGTTACAACTAGAAGTGGAGCCAAATATTCGCGAGTCTCGCATTATACGATGCCAGAGAAAAGAAAAAGGTATGATATTTTTTATCATTGAAATTACAACTTCAAGAATGCATAATGCTAATTACAAATTGTTATATTTCAGGTGTCCGAAAATTTTTACGTCGATATGAATTCAGAGGGATTAAAAAGAATGTTTGGACGACACATCGCTTATAGCGATGTAAGTACCTTAACTAGAAGGTGCATTTTGAGCCTCAATAAACCCAGTCCCGATTTGTTTTTTGTCGTACGGCTCGAGAAAGTATTGCAGGGCGATATATCGGAGTGTCCCGAACCATAAGGTAATAAAATGTTAAAATAAAATACTGATGCATTCAAAATGGCAATTTCTCATATTATTGTCTTATTCATTTCCGTATAGGTCAGAGCTGCCGCAGCTGCTGCGTGCGAATGCCTGGGTCGTTATAGAATGCCTCTCGCGTGGACTGCAATTTATCTGTTTGGTGTAATCGGATGCGGTGGTGATACGGATAGCACTGCTGGATCTTTAGACAGAAAGTCGGGCGGTCTGGAACAGTGGCGAAAAAAAGTGGAACTGCCGACGCGACGTGGTTTGCTAGAAAGACGGAGTTTGGATAAAAGACGTAGTTGGTCGCCGGACGATTTTGCCAATTGCCTCGATAGCTTTAGGTTTGTATAATGCTCCATTTTTCTATCAAAAGGCTTAACTAACATCTTGATGTTCTTATAGGCCCATTATTTTAACAGTCTCGAGCTTCTTCAAGCAGGAAAGCGAACGACTTCGCGATGAAGATCTTTATAAGTTTTTGGTTGAACTACGAAGACCTGGTTCCAACTTGAAACGATTAAAATGCTTACCAGGGATTTGAAATTGGATCTCAGTCCCAGACCCGAAGAACTACCGAGATGTCTTGATCCCGACCTTAGAAGATTAGTTCCATATCCGGATGAAAAGAATCGACCGGTTAAGGAGATAGTCTCGAGTTTACAGACGAAGTTGTTTCGCCCGATTTAACGTATCGTAATCTTCTATATCTTTATCCCAAGGTGCATATCGAATAAAATTGTACGATCATCCTTCTCGTATATTAGTATTTATATAATTTATATATAAATAAAATTTATATATAAATTTTATATACATATACATACATAATTGATTTCTATCGTCTCTAACTAACCCGCGCAGTAATGTAATAGTACTACAATGTATTATTGTACCTTATCGTTTATAATAATAAATCAGTAAAGTCAGAGACACATACGCTGATAATTGTCTTTCTCTTTTCTTTACCCTCTCGGGTACGATGGAGAGGGAACGTCTACGAAAACTGGATGTATAGTAATAAAGTCGACTGCGTCGATCCGGTACTAATCTTTTATTATTCCAACAATAATAATAATAATAATAATATATGTCGAAAAATGTGATCACTGAAACATACACATTATACATCTCCCGCCGGCCTCGCAGGTTCAGAAAATTGTACTAAATACCAATTGCATATACACGCACACACGCGCGCGCGCGCGCGCACACACACTCTCTCTCTCTCTCTCTCTCTCTCTCTCTCTCTCTCTTTCTCTTTCTCTCTCATACTCGAGTCTCCTTGTAAAAATTAAAAATCTTAGCAGTGCTCGACGAAGGCCCACGCTCGCCGATTGCATTTTTCCTCCTTTTTTTTCTTCTCCCTTTTCCTCTCATCACACTATTCATTTACATTGCTATTATTCGTATTGCGAGTGATTGCGAGCGGCTTATCATGTAATCTTTTTTTTACTCAGTTAACAGGATTAATTCGAATTAGACTGACGCTGTTAGTATATTTGGCCTGTTCTTTTTAATTGAATTAACTTCTTATACAGTTTATCTTTTCTCTTTTTTTCTCTAACGTGAAAAGAAAAAGAGAAAAGATGAACCGTACAAGAAGTTCACCTAAAAAGAACAAGCCTATTATTTTTTTTCCATTACGCGAAGAAATAAATAAATGGTAGAGTCGCCGATATCGGAGATGTTTTTACCCCTTTCGATAATGAACACGCAAGAAACCCCGCGATCGCGAGTCCCCGGAATGTAATCCGGAGCGCCTTGAGAACCTACTTACGTATATATATCTGTATGATGTGTGACGTGACAAAAGTCGCGTCCCTTACCCCAGATGGGAGCTCGGCCGAGGGAGGCGTCAGGGATGGTGCCTCCGCCCGAGGCGGGCGGAGAGCGAGCCTTTAGGTTAGGATTAAGACCTTTTGCGAGCGTTACAGGTCGAGGGAGTGCGGAGCAGATGGCCAGGGTCACGACGAGTGTAACGGCTTATGCCGCGTCGAGGGACTTACGGCTGGACAACCAGGAGCTTCCGAGGGCGTACGATCGGCGGGCGGGTCACGCTGGGGCCCACAGCCGGCAGATCAGATGACCTGTCAAGGCGTCACGGATGGCACGAGAGCACTGCAGCCCGGATACGGGGGACGCCCCGACGAAGATCCCCGTTAAGGAACGGGGCCACCACCGCTGAGTACCGCTCCCGGTCGACGAGCCATGGCCCGTCCAGCCTGGCCGTCGAGGAACCGGACGATGAGACGCGGCCTGGACAGCCGGTCTCAATTAGGCGGACTTCAAAACTACCGCCGGCGGATGGGCGCAGTGACGAGGGGCGCTCGCGAAGGGCGCGACGATCGCCTAGAGAGATCGCTGGCAGGCCAGGGCGCAGCACCGATCAGGCTAGGGAAACCGGCGCGCGCGGGCGCGCGCGGGCCCTGCGTGGTCCCGCCGAATCGAGGAAATGCCACTGTCGAGCGAGCCGCCATCCCGGCAACATCCAGCCCTAAGAGCGAGTGACGAACCGCCGGAACGAGACGCATTTGTAAGGCCACTGCTCAGCCTTCCTCGAAGTAAGACCGCGAGAATACCTAGGCCCTCCCGGGAGTCGCGTTGTGCCGCGGTAAAGTATGAAATCGGCTGTAATTAAAGAATATCGAGTGCCATACCGCGGGAGGGCCCGTGCGACGAAGTTCGCGAGTGCCCGCCTCGGGGATGAAACGTACGGCCGCCGACAGTCAGCGTACATGTAATTTCGTTGTGATATCGTTTCGTGTACTTCGTTGCGTATGATTTCGTTGTGAGTAATTTCGTTCGCGTAATTTCGTTGCGGGTGATTTCGTCGCGTGGAATTTCCTGAACGCCGTTGGCTTAACCGTGCCGTAGTTTTGAGAAGTGGCTCTCGCGCGTGAGAGAGCCTCGTAGTTATCGTTGCCGGTTAAGTTCATGCCATTTGTAAGTAGCTATACGTGCGTTTCATCGGGATTAATGGCCCACGGTTGTGTCGAGTTAACGGGTGGGGCCATTCGTGCATTTCGAGGGGAGAGAAGATCCCCAGCGTTGTCGCGGTAGACCGTAGGGAAATTGCGTAATTGTTTAAGGAGATTGCGTTGGTTATTTGTTAGCATCTCGCGTTTGACCGTCAGGGTGGAATTCGCTGCAACTTATGTCGGGGAATACTCTTGTGCGAATTCAATCGGGATTGCCGTGCAGTTCAGCGACGGAATGAGTATCGCGCTCGTGGGGTGACACGTGGCGTGTGCTCGAATTCTGCTTGTTCGCCGTGGAACTCGCTATCGTCCACTTGTTATCTGCCTTAACCGAAATATAATTTAATGTTTTATGTATTTGAGTGTGATGATTGCGCTACGCTCCCTCTCCTATTCCATCCGCGGTTGATCAAAGAAGCCCACGCCTGAGAAATACTGCGATCTCGTGAATCGTGGTGCGAGGAATCGCACCTGGCGCCCAACATAACATCTCTAAAATACTCAGTCGAGCTACCATCGGGGTTTCGGAGAGCAGTATCGCGAATATTGATAGAGATTATAGTGAAGAAAGCGACGGCGCGCTCCTCCACGGCCGGCGAGACCGTGAGGACATCGTCGTCGTCGTCGTAAAATTTTGGCGCCCAACGTGGGGCCTCTCGCCCGAAAATTACCAATTAACGAAAATCGGGAGAGAGAGCGTGCGCAAGTGAACTTGTTTTGTGCAATCATTATATTTATGTGTTTCCCTATGATTTATGTGATTCTCTTGTGTTAGTTATATGTTCGATCGGATTTTCGAATTATTATTTCGTGGCCCTGGAATTTTGGTGCCATGAATGCGGTGTGTAGTGCCGAGTGAAGGCCGCTTCGCTCGACTTTGTTTTGGTTCGCACACGGCCGGTATTCGGGAACTTGAGTTTTTCAGTCGAATTCCTGCCTGTTTACGATTTCGGGGACTGTGTTGATTCGATTTCGGTTAAGTTTCGCGAAAGTAAATACCGTTCGATAATATTGCGACTGGCCTACCTCTTCGTCCAAATAATAAGCTTGGAGAATAATAACGTACTTGGTAATTCCGCGTATTGGGAAAAGGAAAAAGGCCTTGCTGGTGTCTTCGGTTTCGCGTTCGGTGGACGTCATAAGGGGAGGCGAATAGGACTCCTATGCGGGAGGACGACTTGCTGGAATCGCCTCTTCGGTGGATCAACCGCCTAACGAAAGAACAAGCGGTGCGACATTTAGAAGATCGGGGGTTGGACACGGCCGGAATTTTGCCAACTTTACGCGCGCGTTTAGCTAGATTTGAGGAAAAGTCGATTCGGAAAAAAATGAACGACCAACCGACTCCACCCCCACCCCCGCCGGCCATCGAAATACAATCCGCTAGTCCTCAGGGGGACCAGGGGGCGACCCCGAGGGACAAGGCGACGGGAAGGGAGGACCCCTTCGTGAGTCTTGGGGCGTACAATTTTCCGCCTGACCCCCACAAAACATGGGGGGAAACTTATCAGCGGGCACCCCCGCCGCGAATAGAGTACCCGCCGCGCCACGATAGAGGAAATACGCGCGGATCCGCGGCCGAGGCTTATAATATAATGAGAAAGTGGAACCTCCACTTCTCCGGACAACGCGGTAGCGACGCGGAAGCATTTTTGTTACGGATTAAGGAGGCCCGCTCCATTATTCACGTAGATGACGCCGAACTATTTAAGTGCTTGCCCCTATTCCTTTCGGGTACCGCGCTATATTGGGTAAGATTGGAAAGCGAAAATTGGCGGGATTGGCGGGATTTCGAACACGCGTGGCGAAGTCGATTTGGCGACCCGGACTATTTAACGACCCTTCGGGAAGAGATACAGCGACGAACGCAGGGAGAACACGAGCCGGCGGTCGAATATTTGACCTGCTTACGGTCTTTGTTCACGCGAATGAGCCCTCCGTGGTCCCTCCCGGAGCAGCTCACATTAGCCCACCGGAACTTATTGCCGCGGCTACAGTTCGCGATTCGACGGTGGGAGTTTAGCGATTTTCACACGTTGGAGGATTTGGCTACGCGGACGGAACGAACCCTCTTCGCGGACAAAATGTATAGACCCCCCTTGTTACCGGAACAGTCACTTTTTCCGGACTTAGCGTACCACGCGCCGAAGGGGAAACCGCGATCCCCGAATACCGTTGCCGCGGGGGAGGCCGTAGCTCAGGGAGACCCAAGTAGAGGGAAGGCCTGGAGCGCCGCAGCGTCCACCGACGCCACCATACCGAGATCGGTTCCCGATGATTCCAACTTAAAATGTTGGAACTGCGATCAGACGGGCCATCGGGCTAGGACCTGCAGGGCGGCTCGACGGCAACATTGCTACCGGTGCGGAAACCCGGGGTTTACGACGCGGACATGCCCTAGGTGTTCGGGAAACGCGAAAAGGGGTCAGTAGGACGGGTCCCTACGCCCCCAATTATCGAGAACGAGGCCCGGACCGCGAATACCCCGGAAGAAAAACTCTCGTACGTGACGCTCGATCCCGACGAATTCCCCCCGCTGAAGTATATTACAATCCGGATAGGCGGCCGGCCCCTGTTAGCGTTGGTGGACTCGGGCTCGAACATGACGCTCCTCGGTCGCGAGGGGATGCAAATAGTAAAAAGTTTAGGCGTCCCAACCACGCGAGAGGGGGGCGCAACAATCCGAATGGCAAACGGACAAATAGCCCCGATTCAAAAAGAAGCCTCGCTTTCTATCCATCTAAAGGACCGGAGTCGGAAGATCTCGGTAGGCATATTGCCGGATTTGGCCGTGCCGTGTATCGTGGGGATGGACTTCTTGACAAAGTTCGGTATCGCGCTAGACTTCGGAAAAGGGGAGTGGCATTTTGCGGATAGGCCTCGTGTCCGCTACCAGTTTCAATTGAAAGAAACGGACCCCCGCGTTTGTGGGCTCGCGGAGCTAACTAAAGATCAGGAAAAACATCTGAAAAATTTTTTACGGAAAATAGTAGCACCATCGGGAGACCCCGGTCTGACCAACCTAACCGAACATAAAATAGAAGTCGGAGATCATTCGCCGCTAAAGCAACGCTGCTATTTAGTCTCGCCAAAGGTGCAAGAAGCAATCCGCGCAGAGGTAGATAAAATGTTAGCAGCCGGAATAATTGAGCCGTCAGCAAGTCAATGGTCAAACCCAATCGTGATGGTGAAGAAATCGAATGGCAAGTACCGGTTTTGCCTGGATTTCCGCGGAGTTAATAAGATATCTAAAAAGGACGCGTACCCGATACCACCAATGGACGGGATACTCAATAAGTTACGTTCGGCAAAATATATTTCTACAATCGACCTTAGCCAGGCTTACTTTCAGATTCCGTTGAATAAAAATAGCCGAGAGATTACCGCGTTTAGCGTCCCGGGAAAAGGCTTATATCATTTCGTCCGAATGCCATACGGATTAACGGGTGCCCCCGCGACGTTCCAGCGACTATTAGATAGTTTAATAGGCCCGGAAATGGAGCCTTTAGTTTTCGCGTACCTAGACGATATAATTGTCGCGACGGAAACTTTCGAGGAACACCTCGAATGGCTAAAACGAGTGTTAGATAAAATTAAAGCTGCGGGATTAACGATTAATATGGATAAATGCGAGTTCTGTAGATCTCAGGTTAAGTATTTAGGCTTCGTGGTGGAGGCGGGAGGCGTATCGGTGGACCCAGAAAAGACGCGCCCCGTGCTAGAGTACCCGGCGCCTCGAACACTGAGACAATTGCGTAGATTTCTCGGGATGTCATCGTGGTATCGGAAGTTTATACCGGAGTTCGCGACGCTAAGTGAGCCCTTGACCCGCCTTTTGAAGAAAGGCAGGCGCTGGGAGTGGGGGGATGAACAAGTTCATGCATTTAATAGCATTAGGAGTAGCTTAATGGCGGCCCCCGTCCTGGCATGCCCAGATTTTAAAGAACCTTTCGTGTTACAAACCGACGCGAGCTCGGTTGGGTTGGGGGCGGTCTTGACTCAGAACCTAGAGGGGGAAGAACGCGTAATAGCCTATGCCAGTCGCGTGTTGTCGGACCCGGAAAAGCGGTACTCGGTGACTGAACAAGAGTGCCTGGCCGTGGTGTGGGCCATTCAGAAGTTTAGGCCGTATTTAGAGGGTTACAAGTTCACCGTAGTTACGGATCATAGTAGCTTGCGGTGGCTCCACAACTTGAAAAATCCCACGGGTCGTTTGGCCCGATGGGCGTTAGAATTATTAGAGTATGATTACACAGTGGAGTACCGCAAGGGAGCCCTACACCACGTGCCCGATGCCTTGTCGCGAATGTATGAAAGCGCGGAAGGTGGAAGAGTAAACGCCGCAATCGAGATCGAGGAGTGTGAGGGTACCAGTGACGAGTGGTATCGCAGGCGGTATAGAGAGGTAGCGACTGACCCGAAGCGGTTTGCTCACTGAAAAATAGTTGATCGGCAGCTATACTTTTTGCGACCGCGACCGGTGATTTCGGACATAGTTGAGGATTTGGACCGGTGGAAGCTGGTATTGCCGAGAGAATTACGCGCCGAGGCCCTTCGCGAATCCCACGACGCGCCGCAGGCCGGACATTTGGGAGTCGAAAAGACATATCAGCGTCTCGCCGTGTCGTACTATTGGCCAAATATGTTTTGCGAGGTCACTCGGTACATTCGGACGTGCGACACATGTCAGAGGACGAAGGTCGAGCAAGCTAGTCCCGCGGGGTGGATGGGCCGCCGCGTTATAGAAGGGCCGTGGACTTCGATCGCCGCGGACATAGTGGGGCCCTTGCCTCGCAGCAAGGCCGGCTACCAGTACCTTCTGGTGATCCAAGATTTATTCACAAGATGGATCGAGTTGAAGCCTTTGCGAGCGGCTACCGGCCCGAAAATTAAAGAGGCGTTGGAGGATCTTATCGTGTCGCGGTGGGGTACGCCGAAGATCCTCCTCACGGATAATGGAACTGAGTTCGTGAATCGCGTGATGAAGGGTTTCGCTGAGGAGCATGGCATCACGCACGCCACGGTGCCGCCGTACCACCCGCAGGCCAATCCCGTGGAGAGGGTCAATAGGACCCTGAAAACAATGATCGTGTCGTTTATTGAGAGGGATCATCGGGAGTGGGACAAATACCTTCCACAGTTTTGTTTTGCTTATAATACGGCGGCGCATTCGTCGTTGGGAGCGTCACCGGCGTTCGTGAATTTGGGACGTGAGCTGGTGCCGCCGAACTTGTTGCGTGACCAGGGGGAGGACGTGACTCAGGTGGAGCCGCGGGACCCGGCGGAGTGGTCCCAGCGGATGATCGAATTAAGGGCCGTTCGAGAATGGGTGGCGGAGAATATGGACCAGGCGAACCAGAAGCAGGCCGCGCATTATAATCTGCGTAGGCGACCGCGAAGATTCCGAGTCGGGGACTTAGTATTAAGGCGGCAGCACGTGCTGTCGTCAGCCGCACAGAATATCGCGGGAAAACTGGCGCCGAAATTCCAGGGACCCCTACGAGTGAAGCGGGTGATCTCTCCGGTGGTGTACGAGTTGACACAGCTGGACGGGTCAACCGTAGGGAAAGTGCATGTTAAGGATGTGAAACCGTACTACCCCCCCCCCCCAGTATTATACCTTTGGGACCCAAATAAAAAGTGTCTACCAAACCTACGTGTGGTAATTGAGCGTGTGCATGTCAAACCCTTCCGCCTCCTTCCTGTTCCCCGAGAAGGAAATTCGCGTGGAGGTTGGAACAGGGCGAGATGAACGGGGTGGGACGTAGTTGAGGAGATTTGGAGGGGAACAAAGTCGGGAAACAATGGTGCGGTGAATTGGTCGGTTAAATTTGGGGAAAGATTGGGAAGTAATTCGGAGATTTTCGTTTCGGGTGATTTTCGTGTACTATTGAGTAACGTTGGAAGGGAAGACGCATTGACTGATCGGGGTCGGACGGGGCAAAGCCGTCACCGACGGAGTGAGGTCTCATGAGGGAAATGAATGGGGTATATCAGAAGGCTTGAGCGGTGGTCTCCGGCGGACCGGGGCGGACGTCCCCCTCGGCACTCGTCTGGGAGCGGGGAGTTGTGACGTGACAAAAGTCGCGTCCCTTACCCCAGATGGGAGCTCGGCCGAGGGAGGCGTCAGGGATGGTGCCTCCGCCCGAGGCGGGCGGAGAGCGAGCCTTTAGGTTAGGATTAAGACCTTTTTGCGGCCGACAGGTGAGGGATTTGGGAGCAGAGGGCCCAGGGCACGACGAGTGAACGGTTAGGGCCGGGAGGGACTTACGGTGGAAACCGGGAGTTTCCGGGGCCCCGTAGAGGCGGGCGGGTAGGGGGCCCAGCCGGAAAATTCTAAAAGGGAAAGGCGTCACGGATGGAACGAGAGCACGAACCCGGGGGAAACGGGGGACGGACAAGCCCCGTTAAGGAGGGGCCACCCCCGCTGAGTCCCCCCCCCGGTAAAGACCAGGGGGCCCCCTCCCAAGGCCGTCGGGGGAACCGGCGATGAGACGGGGCCCCGGACAGCCGGTTAATTAGGGGGATTAAAAACTCCCCCGGGGGATGGGCGAGTGCGAGGGGCGCGGGGGAAGGGCGCGCGATCCTAGAGGGATCGCGGAAAGGGCCCGGGCCAGCCCGACGGTGGGAAACCGGGCGCGGGGCGCGCGGGGCCCGCGGGGGCCCCCGAACAAAGGAAACCCCCACTGTCGGCGAGCCGCACCCCCGGGAACACCGCCCAAAGCGAGTGAGAGCGCCGGAACGAGACGATTGTAAAGGGGCCCCCCCCCCAGCCTTCCCGAAAATAAGACCCGGAAACCTAGGGGCCCCGGGAGTCGCGTTGGCGCGGTAAAAAATGAAATCGGGTAATAAAAAATATGAGTGCCTACCGCGGGGGGCCCTGCGACGAAGTTTCCCGAGTGCCCCCTCCGGGGGTGGGGAAAAAAGTACGGCGCCGACTCAGGAAGTAATTTTTTGATATGTTTTGGTACTTCGTTTTGTATGATTTTGTGTGAGAATTTCGTTGCGAATTGTTGGGGGATTTGGCGTGGAATTTTGAAGCGTTGGTTAAAAACCCGGGGCCTAGTTTTTTAATGGCCCCGCGGTGAAAAAAGCCTAGAGTTGCCCCTTTTAATTTTTGCCCTTTTTAATAGCTTTACGGCGTTTCTCGGGGTTTAAAGGCCCCAAGGTTTGCCCCGTTAAAGGGGGGGGCCATTCGGGATTTGAGGGGAGAGAAGATCCCCGGTTGTCGCGGTGACCGTAGGAAAAATTCGAATTTTTTGGGATTCGGGGTTATTTTTAGCACCGCGTTTACCCTCCCGGGGGAATTCGCTGCAATTTTTTGGGGGGAAAACTTTTGGAATTCAATGGGAGCCGTGCTTAGCGACGGAAATGTCCTATAACGAGAGCAGTATTCTGCTATATAGTAACCCCGTGAACTACCAATAAATTAGTTTTCGTTCTTGAACGCGCCGTTAAGACGTCTTTTTTATTGCCACCGATGCGATATGACCGTTTTCAAATGCAATCGAACGAGGTAATGCCATTTTGTCAGAGAACAAAACGAAATATACTAAAGTAAAAACTTAGCTACAATGCAGAAACAAAATCAAGTAAACCGCAAAGAAGAGTAAGCATAGCAATGTAAAAGCAAATTTTTTTCTTAATATTTTCCATTTCAACTAATGCACGTTCATATATTTCGATCATGACGAAGCAAATGACCACTGAAACTCGTGCGAGTTTGCGTATCTATCGGGCCGTCACCCCCGGTCGCATCCTGCCCTATTGTGAAAGTAATGTATGTACCCCCTTAGCGGTATCCCGATATTTCTGTCTAACGCATTACGCGCGGTAAAAAGCAGTTTCAACAAACCAGAATTGACGTGAGTGGCGCTTGTACTGGGAAATGCGACGTGCTCTCTATGTTTAGATAAACCGCGCTCGCGCGCATCGATGTCGTCAAGATATTCTTAGACGTCTCAATTCGCGCGTGATTCTTCACAGCGAATTAATTTTTTTTTTAAGCAACACTTTGCACAGTCGGGAGATCATATTGCCCGGGACACTGAAAGGGAAGCGCAAACTGCAGCGAGTGAAACCGACGATCCACCCCTTCGTACGTTCGAAGTGTGTTTTTGACCCTTAACAATAAACTACAATCCATCAGGCATCGAGCAGAAAAATCGGTTGCTTTCTCCCACAGTTACTAATTTTTCCGACACATATTTTACACAGGGTACGAAGATAGGAAGACAGAAAATATGTAATGAAACAAAAGCACCAATTTAATAAAAAGGCACATATTTTTGTATTGACAGATATAATATAAGGTACATTTTATACAATCTACGCACAACATATATGTAAGGAACATAGAAAAACCTGTTTACTTTTCTAACATGTCTTAATTGAGGTATCTTTTATTTTTTTTTACACTTTTGTATGACAAATGTCCTTTATTGTCTGTAAGCCAACGCCGGCCGTACAATCTCTCTCTCCTTTCTCTCTGAGGGGAAAATAGGGGTAAGGTTATACAGAAGAGAATGGGAGGGGAAGGTGGGTAAAGAGGGTAAAACAGGGTGAGATAAAAGGGGAAGGGAGATGGAGAAGAGAAGGGAGAAGAGGAAAGGAAGAGGGGTCGGCGTGATAGGGGGTGTGCGTGCTGGAGTAAGGAAGAAGAGGAGATGGCGAGGGAATGAGGGGGGCACGGAGGAGTAGAGGGTGGAAGGGTGTTGGAAGGAAAAGTGGAGTATGTGGAGCGAGAAGGTGGTAGGATGGAAATGAGGGATATTGTAGTGGAGAGAGGTAGGCGTAATGTAAAGGGGAAGAGGTGGAGGAATAACGGGTGAGTGGAGTGTATGCGGATTAGACGTACGCTGTTATGTGAGGAAATGTATCGGATAGGAAAAAATGGTAGGGAATTGAGATGGGAGTAAGCGGTGTGCATTAAGGAGAGGAGGAAGGGGGGGGGAAGTTGGGGGGAGAGGAGATAGGGGTGGGAAGACGAGGGGGGGATAAAGAAAAAAGGGTAGGGGAGGGGGTTATTGAATGGGAGGGGTAAAGGTATGGAGGAGGGGGAAGTGGCAGGGGAAGGGATGGAATGTAGTGAGGGGAGGGTAAGTAATGGCCATTAGTAGATGAGAAGAAAGAGGCGAATTAGGGGAAGATAGTAATATGGGGAGGGAGAAGGCAGGGGGATGTAGAGGACAAGAAGGAAAGAGGGACGACAAAGTAAACGCCGGGAGGGTGGGGAGAATGGGGAGGAGGTGGGGGTAAGGTAGGGCAGGGAGATTGCCTTAGAAGAAGGACAGGATGGGGAAAGGAGAAGGAAGGGGTTAGTAGGGAATGTAGTAGGGAGGAATGGGTTGGTAAAGAATTGGTTGGTGGAGGAGGGGAGAAGGGAGAAAAGAAGACAAGGGAAGAGGGGGGGGGGGAGGGAAGTGCGATTATTGGGGAGAAAAAAAGGAGGGGTCGGAGGAGAAGTTGACAAGGACAGTGGAGGGGGGGGAGATAGAGAGGCAAGTGAGCAGGGGTGTAGGGGGAAGCCAAGCGGGATTGAGAGTTAAAATGAAGGGTAGAGGAGTGTGGGTTCCGAATTAAAGATCAGAGAAGGGGATCCGTCAGGGCAGAATGAAGGGAGGGGGTAGAGAAGGATAATAGAGGGGAAGAGGAGGTCGAAGAGTGGGAGAAGGGGAATATTAAAATGGGAGGAAGAAGAAGGGATGGTGGAGATAGAAGAGGTAAAGAAGCGAGTAGCGTAAAGTTTAACAGAAGCGGAAGTCAGAGGAGATCGAAGTGAAAAAAGGAAAAGAGTGGAAAAGAGGGGTGAGTGAAATTGATGGTAGAAGGATAGAAGGGAAGGGGAAAGAGGTAGGGGGAGAAGTAAGGATAAGGTAACGGATATGTGTAAAAGGTGAAAATGGGGGAAGGGATGGGATTGAGGGGTGGGGCGGGGAAGAAGGGGAGAGGAGGAAGGGGGAAAGAGTTGGGGGGGGAGAGGAATTTGTAGGAGGATGTAGGGAAATGGGGATTGTCATGAGGAGTGCAGAGATGAGGAAGGGAAACTAGGAAGGAGTGATTAAAATTCGTCTGTGAAGAATTCAACCGCGCGAATTTAGACGTCTAAGAATATCTGACGAATCGATAGCGCCGCGCGCGGTTATCTAAGCATAGAGGAGCACGTCGCCAAACAAAATTTCCCGTACAAGCGCCTCCGTCAATTCGGTTTGTTGAAACTGCTTTTACCGCGCGTATTGCGGTCTACCAGAAATCATCGGATGACCGCTAATGGGGGTACATACATACTTGCACCATAGGCAGGATGCGACCGGTGACGCCCGATAGAATACGGCAAACTCGCACGAGTTTCAGTGGTCATTGCGTTCTTTCATGATCGAAATATAGTCACGTGTCATTAGTTGAAATGTAAAATATTCAAGGAAAAAATTTGCTTTTACGATTGCTATGCTTACTCTCTTTTCTACGTTTACTTGATTTTGTTTCTGCTGCTAGATAGATTTTTTATTTCGTAGATATTCGTTTGTTCTCTGACAATATTGGATTACCTCGTTCGATGCTTGAAACGGTCATATCGCATCGGTTGGCATAAAAAGACTGCCTTAACGACCGCGGCAAACGAACCTAATCTTTATTGTTAGTTTATCACGGGATTACTATATAGCGAATACGCTCACGTTACACGGACACTGACCTTCGGGCTCAACAAGATAGAACTGTCACCCGGGCCATTATCTGCCCGCGCGCGGTGAAAGGTAAATTTTTTGGTGAACTTCGCTTTATCATGAGCGTCTCGCTGTTCTTTTTTTTGTTTGCTTTTCAATTCATGTTTCTTCGTAAGAGTTATGGAATTTTATTTATGCCGTGCACGCGTAAAAAAATAAATCGAATATTTTTATCGATATTTATTAAAAATCCATAAGTGTGACAAATCTTTTGATATCTAGAAGTCTAGAAGCGCGTGAACTCGCCGCCTATTGAATTGGTCCAATTTGCGTCTAGATCCTTTCACATTTGGTGTTGAGCAAAGTCTTTATCAAATCAATGGTTCCTCATATGAGACCGTTCACTTCTCGTGATTAATAAACAAAAATTTTACCAGAAAGTCCAAAATTGACGTCGTCTAGCTAGTTTCCCCCCCGCGACTTTACAAATTTTTAACAATTTATAAAAAATAAAACGCTATTATTCGCCCCAACGGCAAAAAAAAGCCCGAGAGCTTTAAAAAACCCGAGAGCAAACAGTGCCCAAGAAATGCTTTTGGTGCACAATTAAAACGACTTGGCATCTAAATACAAAGGGAGCACCCCCAAACACGAAAGAATTGCCCTTTGTCAAGTACTTAAGCTCGGCAAACGCCGCGCGACTGTCATTTGAACACACGCCTGCACAAGTCTTTAAACCCCTTTGTTTTTAACGGTGTGAACTCACGGTAACACCCGCGACCCAAGTAATATAAAAAACCCCGCGAGATAGGGGAAACTCGAGATTTAATTACCGTTGTGACGTGCAAAATCGCTTTCCCTTTAAACCCCCGAGGGGACTGGGCGAGGGAGGCTGGGAGGTGCCCCCGCCCGAGGCGGGGGGAGAGCGACCCTTTAGGTAGGGTTAAGTTTTTTGGAGGACAGGTGGGGGAGTGCGGAGCAGATGGCCGGGGGTCACGACAGGAACGGTTTGCCGCTCGAGGGATTTAGGTGGAAAACCAGGAGCTTTCGAGGCGTACGATCGGCGGGGGGTCACGCTGGGGCCTACAGCCGGCAGACAAGGCCCTTTTCAAGGCGCCCACGAGGGCACGAGAGCACTGCACCCCGGATGGGGGGGCCCCCCGAAAGGTCCCCTTTTAAAGGAAGGGGGCCCCACCGCTATGCCGCCCCGGTCGACGAGCCCGGCCCCGGGCCCCCTGGCCCTGAGGAACCGGGCGAGAGACGGGCCTGGGTGCCGGCTCAAAATAGGCGGCTTTTAAAAAAACCCCCGGGGGTGGGGGCAGGACGAGGGGGGCTCGCGAAGGGCGGACGATCGCCTAGAGGGGTCGCGGAGGCCAGGGGCCCGACCCATCAGGCAGGGAAACCGGCGCGCGGGGCGCGCGCGGGCCCTGCGGGTCCCGCCGGGTAAGGGGAAAGCCCCTGTCGACGGCCCCATCCCGAAAATCCGCCCCGAACGAGTGACGAGCCGCCGGAAAAAGGACAATTTGTAAGCCCCTGTCAGCCTTTTCGAAATAAGATCGCGAAAAACCTGGGCCCCCCCGGGAGTCGCGTTTGGGGCCGCGGTAAATAGAAACGGCTGTA
>NW_027509405.1:0-50635 GCF_048541705.1 Temnothorax americanus
ATAAAAATCCATTGATACGTTTGCAAATACATCGGCACAAATCAACTTGTTATAAAGGTCGAAAAAATAAATTTTCATGTCGATTCAATATTCCAATGTTCGTAATGAAAGAAACTATAATTCTCAAACCACTAGAAGAAAATGAAAAAACTAAAAATGATAAAACCAATAGAAAAAAAATAAGAGATTTAATGCAACTATTTTTCGAAAAAAAATATACTCGTATCTTTTGAGGACATGTTGGAACGATTAGAAATGACGGAAAAAAATTATATTCACACAATTAGAAGTACGTTATCAAGAACTAAAATATTCTTGAAAAGACAAAGCAACGAGGTTGCAATTAATGCGTACAATAAAACAATATTGACTCTTCTTGAATCAAACATGGACATACAATTTGTTTTAGATCCATACAGTTGTGCTTCATACATGATTAATTACGTCACAAAAATTGACGCCGGACTATCACGATTACTAAAGGAAGCAGCCAAAGATTTAGAAAATGGTAATTTAAATATTAGACAAAAGTTTAGAAAAATCGCAAACGTTTTCATAAACGGTAATACTATGTCTGCACAAGAAGCTGTTTATCATGTCCTTGGTCTACCACTTTCATTGTGCAGTAGAGCTGTTGTTTATATTAACACTGCCCCGCGAAAAGAACGTGTTCGTATGTTAAAAAATGAAAAACATTTGAAGAAAATGAGTGATGAATCAACAGATATATACTATAAAAATATAATTGAAAAATACGAGATTCGGAATTACAAAAAAATGGCTGATATTTGTCTTGCCGAATTCGCAGCGAACTATGATGAAAAAAGGAATAAATACCAAAGTGATAGTGAGAATGAATATAATGAGAATATTGAAATTAGAGAACGACAAAAACAGAAAATTATTAGATTTCGTCGTTACAAATTACAAGAAGACCGATATAATTATTTCAGAGAACAGGTTTTGTTGTTTCTACCTTGGAAAAATGAAACAGATGATGTGGAGAGACAAAATTGTGAAACACTTTATAAAAAAAATATTCATTTAATTAAAAAAAACAGAATAAAGTTTGCAGTAATAGGAGATGCAGAACTTGATAATGCGTTGGCTGACGCACAGCGAGATCAACAAAATGTAGAAGATGAAGAGGTAGAATCTTTCATGAATACAAAAATTCCGAAAGAGCAAGAGATAGATATATTCGGTCAAACAGGTGTAGCAGATTGTTCGAAGAACAATAAACGAAAAATAAGTAATCCACCTAAATCAACCAAAGAGGAAATGATGAGTATTCTTCAAAAATTAAACGACAAACAGAGGGAAATCACAATACACGTTTTACATTGTTTCAAAACTGGTAATTTACCAATTAAACTGTTCATCAGCGGATCTGCAGGAGTTGGAAAAAGCACAGTCATTAACGCGATTTATCAGTTATTATTGGATTATTTCTACGAAATGCCTGGAGAAAAAAACAATTCGGTCAAAATATTATTATGTGCTCCTTCAGGAAAAGCAGCATTTCTAATAGGTGGTGTAACGTTACACACTGCTTTTGCTTTACCAATAACACAGTACGGAGGGCAAATGCCAGAATTGTCAGCAGATGTGGCAAATACTATTCGTGAGAATTTAATAGAATTAAAATTATTAATTATAGACAAAATATCTATGGTAGGTAGTACAATGTTTAGTCGAGTGGATACAAGATTAAGACAAATTATGGGACGTGATAAAAGCTTTCCCTTACAAAAAAGTATTACTAACTGGTTAGTAATAAATACTTATTTTGTGTATTAATAATACTAAAATTAAGTATTTATTAGTACTTGAATCACTGTAATCCAAGTATTGCATAGTATTTTATTACTGGTCAGTAATTTATGAAAGTAGTATTTAATACAGGACGAGTATTGAATACTTAGTATTAAATTTCTGATGAGAAGGCATTTAATACTAGGTGAAAAATACTTGTGTAATAAATGCTTGTGTTGAATTACTGATGAGTATTTCAATGTTAGTACTGAAGTACTGAACCAAAGATTCCATGTGTAATAAATCACTGGCCAGTATTTTAATATTAATACTCAAGTACTGAACTGAATATTCCATGTGAAATTAATCACTGACCAATACTACAATTTGTATAGAAACATTATAATGGGTAATTCCTGATAATATTAAGGAAAAGAGATAAAAGTAAGACACAAATACATTTTATATGAAGGTCTGTACTAATTATTCGTCGTGATAAAAGTGTACAAGTTTTGAAATAGTACTGAAAAGATATCATTTTAATATCCAATTCAAAATTTTATTACTCTTTTTAAACTGAATTTGTTTCTTAAAATGATTTTTGAAAAATTATATATTTGTGCTGGTTATGACACATGTAGACTATATATAACACATACATCAAATTAAGAAGTAGTCTACCACGTAAGGCAGTTGGCTCACGATCCAGAGGTCCCGAGTTCGATCCCACCAAGGTAAGTGTGTTTTTTAAATACGAGAAAATATTTATAATTATAGACTGCATCTTAAGAAACAAATTTAGTTATAAAATAGTAATAAAATCTCAAAAAAAAAATAATTCTTTTTTATGCCGGGTAAATATCGGAAATCGAAATATCGGTGAGTAATTCAATACTAAGCACCAGTAGTTCTGTGTAGAATTAATCACTACCTATAATATTTATCACTACCAGTATTTTCCCAGTATTTCCCAAATAAATAACAGTATTAAATCACTGAGATTTTAAGTATTTAGTCAGTAATACTTTTTTGTAAGGGTTGGTGGAGTTTCTGTACTGGTGGTCGGGGATCTTTATCAATTACCGCCGGTTATGGATACTTCAATATATCTTTGTCCGAAATCTTGCATGTTAAGCGTATTTTCAGAAAATGCTTTATGGAATGATTTTGAATTCTTTCAGTTTAACAGAAATAATGAGACAAAAAGAGGATAAAACGTTTGTTGAGGCACTTAACAACCTTGCAAAAGGAACAATGTGTGAAAATGATATTGCTCTAATTAGGTCAAGAGAAACGACAGACGAATACATTCCAAAAGATGCAATTAGATTATATGCTGATAATCACTCTGTTGATAGTTTTAATAAATTAAAAATCGATTTACAAGATGGTACAGCTTATGAATCTATAGCAAAAGACACAATTTTAGGAAAGGTCAGTAGTAAATTAAGAAATAAATTACTAACGTCCTTAAAAAACAAAAAGAGAACAGAATGTGGTGGCTTGGCTTTCAAAGTTATATTAAAAATAGGTATCAAATACATGATAATTACTAATATAGCTGTAGAAGAAGGCCTAGTTAACGGAGCTTGTGGTATATTGAAAAATATAACATTTAAACCAGATACAAATGAACCAATTAAAATATGGCTTGATTTCAATAATGATAAAATTGGCGTGGAACAACGAAGACCATATATAAAGTATATGACTGAAAATTATATGGAAATGTGTTTAGTTCCGCTATCACCGCTCTCTGTCGTATTGAACGTCAATGAAAGAATGGGATATCAAATCGTAAGGGAACAATTTCCAATTACACCTGCTGAAGCTATGACAATCCATAAAAGCCAAGGTCAAACGTACGAAAAAGTATGTGTTGATTTTAGGAACAATTGCCGTATGACGAGGCCAATGTTGTACGTAGCACTGAGTAGAGTAACAAAATTATCTGATTTATATATTCTTGGAAGTTTTACATCACCCAAAAAACCATCAACAAATAATTTATTAGAATTAGAAATAAAACGTTTAAAAGAAGAGAAGTGTCTTAAATTGTCGTATTCCAAAATTATAAAAGAAAACCAAATAAAAATTATTTACCAGAACGTACGGTCACTGAATAAAAATTTGAATAATATATCTTGCGACAAATGGTATCAGCAAGCAGATTTATTAATTTTTGCAGAAACACAAACAATCACAACAGACAATTTGACATTTGAAGGATTTAATATTATTTTCCGAACAGACAACTATGATAAACGTTTACCAAAAGGAATAATATGTTTTATTAGAAAGGAACTTAACGGATTTATTGAAAAACATATACAAAAAGATGAAACTATAAATGGACAACAGCGTCATATTGACTTGATACGCATGAACATAAATGAGGTGGAGATCATTACCGGTTATAAATCACCATCCGTACCTCGAACTATGTTTATACACGAACTAGATAATATTTTAAGCAAATATATTAGTAAAAAAAAAATTATAATAGGTGATTTTAATTACGACTCGTATAAAAAAGGAGGATTTTTAGAAAAACATTTAAATAAATTACAATTTAAACGTGCAATTAGTACTCAAGTGTCAACTACAAACTTTAATACGCAGATAGATGTAATATTTATATCGGAGGAAATATTAAATTATAATGCGGGGGTATACGAAACTTATTTCTCAGATCATAAACCTATTTTTATCGGATTAAACGAGCAGACCGAAAAACTAATATCAAGTGTAAAAATGGTGGAAAAATTGAAAGAAGAAAATTCTTATAACAAGAACAAAAATTCAGAAGAACATTTATTCAACGTAATATCTGAACAAACTAATGAGACATTTAGGAAAGATAACAAAGAAAGTATAACAGTAGCAGATACAGTAGAAATTAATCCACCTCCACAAACTTTAGAAGAAAATGTGCTAAACAAATATTCGTGGCTAGATGATAGACCTTTAAATGAAATTATGAAAATAATAGAAAATAATACTCAATTTAATCGTGTTAATGTATTATTTATTACTGGTTTACATTGGGTTAATCCAATCTTTACCCCGGATGTTCAGATTGTTGGAGGTTGTCAAGCTGGCAACCACTGGCATTGTATTTATTATGACGGTGTAAAACTTCATATATATGACAGTTTGTATTTTGAAACGCACTCTTATGACAATCTAACATTAGTTGAACAAAGATACATTAAAAAACGATATCCTAATTTAACTCAGAATAATGTAATATTTGAAAAAGTTACAAAGCAACCGGACCTAGCATCGTGTGGTATATTTGCAGCAGCATTTGCTATATCGATAGCAAGGGGAGAAAATCCATCTATTATAAAATATTCAACAGATATGCTAAAGATGCGTAGGCATTGTCTAAAGATTATTAAAGAAAAAAAATTACTGCCTTTTCCAGAGGAATAAAAACTTAAATTTAAAGAATATAATACATACAGAATGATACACACTCATTGCATTTTCACATCTTCTTTATATTAAACCTAAAGTACAATCGTGAATTGCCAAAAATATAATAAACAATTCAGCTTTCATTTCTGAGAATTCGTACATATATAGAAGCTTTATAATAAAACTAGATCTGATCAACCAAATTTTAATGAATTATATATGAAATAGAGGTAGAAAAGAATGAAGAAATAAATGTATATATTAGATCGTTTCTACTTTCTCGACGTCATAAATATTTATGGGAATAAAAAAGTGTGCAAGTAGAAACTTGCACATTGCTTCCTCATAGTTATTAAGTGTGCAAGTTGAAACTTGCACATTGCTTCCTCATAGTTATTAAGTGTGCAAGTTGAAACTTGCACATTGCTTCCTTAGAGTTCTTAAGTGTGCAAGTAGAAACTTGCACATTGCTTTCTTAGAGTTCTTAAGTGTGCAAGTTGAAACTTGGACATTGCTTACTTAGAGTTATTAAGTGTGCAAGTTAAAACTTGGACATTGCTTCCTTAGAGTTCTTAAGTGTGGGTACATAATTATGTATACAGGCTCCTAAAGAGTTAAGTGTGCGAGTAGAAACCTGCACATTGCTTCATTAGAGTTTTTAAGTGTTTAAGTAGAAACCTTCGCACACAAAGCTTCCTCTATGAGGAAGCCAAAACAAATAAATACTGAAAATTATACATTGAAAAAAATAAATGCTTCCTCATAGAGGAAGCTTTGTGTGCGAAGGTTTCTACTTAAACACTTAAAAACTCTAATGAAGCAATGTGCAGGTTTCTACTCGCACACTTAACTCTTTAGAAGCCTGTATACATAATTATGTACCCACACTTAAGAACTCTAAGGAAGCAATGTCCAAGTTTCAACTTGCACACTTAATAACTCTAAGTAAGCAATGTCCAAGTTTCAACTTGCACACTTAAGAACTCTAAGAAAGCAATGTGCAAGTTTCTACTTGCACACTTTTTATTATATATAATAATATATATAGTTAAATTTTTTTATTAATATACATACGAGGACATATACTGCTCGGGGGGGGGGGGGGTATGAGGCGCTCCCCGGATTTGCGATTGGTCAACAAAATTTCTCGAAGGACCAGAGGGCCCGTGCCCTCGCGAAAATGAATATAGCGAAGCAAGCAAGCGAATATAAAAAAAATGCGAGGCGACTCACCGTGTCGTTGCCCGGCGCCTCCTGGGTGTCGACGTCGTCCTCCCGTTGGCGAGATCTCTGGCGTGCAAGGCAAAAGCATGCAACAGTCCGGTATAGCAAGCGGGCACGGACAGGCAAGTATGGTAAGCAGGCACAGATAGGCAGGATAGCAAGCAGTCACAGATAGGCAGGATATCAAGCGATTAGGTTTTCGTGGTCTGCGATGGGCGACCGAGCACTCCAAGTTTGCACATGCAAAACGGTAACGTGTGAGCTTCACGACGTTCGACTGATGAGTCCCTCTCTTCCGTTCTCCGGCTCGCGCACCTGCGAAGTACGGAGCGAGCGAGTACCGAATTCTTCTCATAATTGGGGATGCCACCCGTGGGCGGGCAGCACGAGTCGGGTGAGTCGCGCGAATATCGACAAGTGTACTAATCGCGATCCACCGACGTTTCGCTAATAGGCGCGATAATTTTACCCGGTATAACTAATCAATACAAGAACCGTACAATTAACAATGTGAAACGACAACACGAAATCAATCCTATAATTAACTACTATTTACACTATGATACACGGCGGTGCGCCAAACATATACAAAGAACATATTGCACATGCATCTAAATTTTGACCTGCAGCAGTATCTTTTATACAACAAATAACTCTACGCACAAACACATAGAACTGCAAGACAAGAGATTGCTGTTCCGCACAGTTATAATTACATCAGTTATTATAGTAGACTATTAGAGGATGTGGTTTTGTATTACGCATATTTATTTTGCTATTGGAGGTCACCCGTTAGCTCTCGGCGGGTGAACAGGTGGAAAGTTGGAGGAGGCGGAAAGGGTGCTGTAGACGTGGGTGTGTGAAGGGGTGGAGAGCAGGAGTAAAGGAAAAGGTGAAGGGGGTTGAGAAAAAGCGGAGGCATTGGAGGTGAGGGCGGATTCAAGGAAATGCGGTCGGAAATCAAGAAGGAAGAAGAATGCTGAGAGTGAGGTTAGGATGACGTTGAGGAAGTGGGAGAGGACGCCAGAGACGGAAGAGGTGAGAGGCGGCGGACGGAAGAGGAAACGTGGGACCCGCTGATTGGCTGTCGGCGAGAAGGAAGTGCGGGGGATGCATCGGTCAGAGCCGGCGCGGGGAGTCGACGGCTCCGAAAGAGTACGTTGGCACCACCGCGGGGCGGTAGGACGCGATACGCTGGAGTGCGCGGCGGGCAGAGCAGGCCGGTAAGGAAGAGAGAGGGGATATCGGCGACGGAGGAGATGGCGCAAGAGACGAACGGTTTAAGGCGAGCGCACAAGAGCTCAGCACGACGGCCAATGAGATGGAGCGGGTGAAATCGATGAATCGAGAGAATGAGTCGATCGAGGACGTGAACGGCCAACGTCCGTAGATGGCATGCAGGTAGTGCAGGTAGCAGTATGGCCGATGGCGAAGAGAACGTATGACGGAGAAAAGTATCGACGGCGGAGGAGATGGAGTAAGAGGCGACGGACGAAGGTAAAGGCGGGTGCACAATATGGATCGATAAATCGATAAGTCGAGCAGGTCGATGTGGTCGATGCGGGAAGATGAAAGGACAGCACGTGGCAGATGGTTATGGCGGATGGAAGGGCAAAGGTGACAAAGGCGAGAGTGGACAGGAAAAAGAGTAAGAGAGCGACAAGGGAAGCGAGGAAAAGAGCGGACGCACACACGCACACACACACGCACGCAAGCACAAGGGGCGAGAGGAGAGGGAGAAAGAGGTTGGAAGGCAAATTTTAAGGAGATTTTGTTTGTAGGGAGAGGAGGAATCGAGTGGAGGGAGCCGGGTGTGTGAACGGAGAGCGGAGGGAAAAAAAAAGGAGGAGCAGGGAGGAGGGCAGAGGAGGAGAGCCAGGGAGGTGCAAAGAGAGGAGGCGAGAGAGGAAGAGACAAAAAGAGAGAGGGGCGAGGAGAGGGGACGTAGAAAAGGAAGAGAAAGGAAGCGCGAAGAAGGGGGGACGGAGGACGGAGAGAAGAGATGGAGGAGTCCCAGAGGAGGTTGAGGGTGTGGGGCAGAATAGCGGACGAGTTAGAGAGGATAAGAAGAGAGCCGGAGAGAAGGGAAGGGAAGGTGGAGAAAGGGGAGAGCACAGAGGGGAGAGGGCAAATGAAAAGGAGGGAAGGAGACAAGGAGAGAAGCGAGACGGAAGAGAACAGGAGCGGCGAAGAGGGACAGTGGATGGTGGTGATGGGAAGGGAAGAAGAGCGAGGGTGGAAAACAGGAGACTGTGGGTAGATGGTAGGGAGATAGAATGGAAGGAGGAGGAGGGAAAATGGGAGGAGGTATAAAGGGGAGGGGATAAGGTTGACAACTAGGAACGGGAGGAGGAGGAGAAGGGGAGGGTATTAGGATAGAAGAAAAGCAAGAAGGAGGAGGGTGAAAACGGGGTTAAGAGAGAGAGAGAGAGGGGGAAGGGAAATTAGAATAGGAGAGAGAGTGGAGGAGAGGAGGAGAGCAGGAGAGGGAGGAGGTAGGAGGTGGAGGAGAGCACGAGAGAGACGGAGGAGAAACCCCACAGGAGCAGGGAAGAGGGCTAACAGACACAGGGCAGGAGATAGACAGGAAGGAAGAGATGAGACAGGATGAGATGGAAGGAGGCGGCCTAAGGTCGGGAAGGAAGAGGAGAGGGATAAGGGAAAGGAAAAAGACTTATTGTGAGGTCGCAAAAGGCCAGGAATTGGAATAAAGGGGAAATTTTGTAAGAGGTTTGGGTACGTTCCTCGTATAAAAACGCCTTGTAAACCCTAAGGGGAGAGACAATAAACACACATACATATTTTGCTATTGAAAAGTTGCAAGGAGGAATGATAAAGACAGTCATCTAGTCTCTTTCAATTGTGTTAACAAGAGGTAGGACACATAGCTTCCTGTCATGTGGTATAACAATACACTTTCGTAACAACATATCTGGAAATACTGCAACACATTCCGGAGTCCTCTCCACTATGTGAGCAAATTCACCAGACGTAATATGTAGTGTTCTATCGGTGCAAAGATGATCATTAGTTGGATGTAAGCGCATTCCTAGCAAAACACAAAGTGAACGATTAGACCTGGCTGGTTTTGACTATGAGAACATGAATGATGGAAAGCAATGTCTTGTTTTGCAGTTCTACTGTGTTGTTTATTCTTTTGGTCATTCGGTCATACCCTTCCACATGAAAGAGGACATTTTTGGAAATAAATCGTTTGTATGACAGAACATTATTATTGAGCACTTCTTCTCTTACCAATCGTTCTACCTCAACTTTCTGAATCAGAGTAAAAGAGAAGTAGTTTGGTGCACCAAAAAGTCTGACAGAGTTACCATACTGAACACAGTGACCTGATCTACGCTTCCGAAATGTAAACTTGTCATACAACGATTTCGCATATATTGAATGATGATTGTTCACAAAGATATCAGACGCCTTCTCTTTAATAGCTTGCAGTCTGAGGTAGCATTTACAAATCTGTTGTGGTACAAATTGTGAACTCTTAAACATTGTAGCCAAAGTACCATTATAGGTCTCGTATGGAAATGCAGAGGAACCCCACAAAGCTCCAAAATCCTGAACACTTTTTGGAATATGTAAAAGCAAATGAATATTAAATTTCATAAGTGTAGGAACATTATATATATCTTCTATTGTAAAAACAAATTTTCTTAAAGCACTCTCAGCCTTTGAAAATTCTTCCTGAGTGAATCGTTCTTTGAGGAAAACATGCATACTGAAAACTAAGAGAAACCAGTGATCAATGTATTTCTTTGGCATTGCGATGGCCTGCATGCATGGTATAGAATAATAGAGAAGAAAATTCTTCCACTCTGAAGCTTTCCACAATTTCATGTCACGTAAACTTCGTGGTGTCCGTGTCACCTCACTAGGAGGTTTCATGGACATAAGTATGGAATCAAATTCATCAATTTTACTGTCTGAACCAAAATAGAATGGTTCTTCCTTATTGGAGCCTGTTGTCCACCACATTGCCATTGTTTTTACAACGCCAAGCAAAACACAGTGCATATACTTAAGTACAAATGATGCAATTATGTTGAAAACATTCAGAAGTAAAAGCACTGATGCTCCTTTGATTCCACTAACAACAACCCCAGTCCTCTCCACTGTTGCAGTATCATTCAAATGCTGTTTCTGTGTACGTAATTCTCCTATGTACATCACCTCTAAACATTCTAGCTGCGCCTCGACCAACTGCTACTTCTTCACCTTCGTGTAAGCAAAATGAACACCCTTGCTTACCTCTGAATGTTTTTATATTCTGAAGTAAAGGCCTTGCTTGAGAGTCAACACTGGCAAGGATAGTGTGTACTCTAATTTGGACTGGATCTACACTGTCAGGGACTCGGCACTCAAAACCATCATTGTGCAGCATATTCAGTTCATCAATAAAAGGTTGCAAATACACATTCATATTTGGCTTTCCTGCACCATACCATATACCACACAGCAAAATATTCTCTTTTCTCAAATTATATGGAAGTTCATTCACAGAAACCTGAATAGGCCACAATGACACTTTTGACGATTTATTTGCACACCATCCGTATTCCATTGCAAAGTTATGTCTGGTCTGGAGATTACACCTTTTTGAATAAATTTCTTATAAATTTTACCACTGATTACATCACTCTGAGTATCATTTTCCCATCTCAAGTTTGAATACATTTTTTTATCCTGCATTAATGTTCTTAACTGCTCTTTCAAAGAAATATGCAAAAAATAAGATCCTTTTATTTTCAAGTAGTTTGTATCACATTGAACACCACATTCACAAATTTTACGATTATTTTCTGGGAAAGTTATATTTGTCTGACAATTCGGGCAAAAGTAATGTGTTACAATTTCAGGTAGTGATGGGAAATTTTTTAGGAACATATACAGTGACCTATGTTGTTGCCCAGGAAGGTGGCAGTCAATCAGTTGAAGGAGATGCTTCAAAGCTACATCAGACAGCCCAAAACGTATAGCATAAGTCATAATCAAAAGTTCACTTTCTTCTATAGTAATGTCACACATCCTCCTCCCAATGAGGTATCTCTTGAAACACATCTGAATGGAATCAATCTCTATGTCACTACTTTGGTCATTATCACTCCAATAAGAGTCCGATGATTGTGTTTCATTTTCAATGATGCCATCACTTTTTTGCCTGCTATCGTAGCATGCGTCATCTGCATCATTGCCCCAATCCATCGATTCATCGCCACTATTGCTGCTGCTTGTCTCTCTTGGTTGTTCGCTCGGTATTGCCCCTGCTATTGGTGCAACCTGCAGAGACAAAAGTAATTTAAGATACAGGTAAATTAAATTCACAAACTATACGTGCGCTTGTCTAAAAAAGATAAAGAACGCGGTATCACTTTAAAGTGCCGTCCTACATATAAAGTATTTAATACCACTCTTGTCACATTAATACGGGTAAAACTTGGAAAAAGATTGGTGAACTAACCTCATTTTCGAACGCCATTTTATCTTCATTATTTACTTCTTGCTGCCATCGATAAAATGTGCTGGACGCGCGGGATAGGAATATTAATAACATCCCGCAGATACTGCCTGTAAGGACCCTTTCGCATTCTCAAATACGCGTTCTCTTTGTTATTTTTCAATATGGAAATATCAAAAAATTTTAGATAACGCTGTAATTTTAATTTTAATTGCCGTCAACAAGGGAGTTTTTTCAGTTTGTCCTCGAGGAGGACGGTTGAGGTGTCTTATACCCTTGCCGTCGTCAACAATCATCAAATAAGTTTATGTACTGAGGTGTTTACACCTTGTACTGATCGAGGTGTTTCCACTTTAGTACATAAAATTGACCAATCATAGTCGATTATTCTTTTCATTTTTTCATTTATTCGACTGTGATTGGTCAATTTCTTATGGCTTAGGGCTGAAATCGCCTATTGCAAACTGCGACTTATGCCCGTATTATAGCGATTGGCGATTGCGTCTACGTTTGCGTTTACGTCTCTTGACCAAAGTAGCTCAGAAATAAGTAGCTGCTGGAGATTGGAATTCGCGATTTCCGTTTTGATTGGTTAAAAGACGTAGACGCAAACGTAAACGCAATCGCCAATCGCTAGTGTGAAACGGGCATTATGCGCATCATGTGTGCACCCAGGGGCACCGTTCGAGGCGAATAGAATGCGGTGCGCGCGCGCGCGCGCCTTTGGTGCGTAAAAGAGCGGGAAGAAAGCCATGAGCCGCGCCCTCATTGCAACTTAGAAGCAACACTGTTTAGCCGCGAAGTTGTAATATCGCATCACTGCCTCAGCTCAAGCCGGCTATAGCATCCTCCGTCTTTTGTGCATTCTATCTGCCTTATCTATTTTATCTGCGATCACCTGAACGACAATTTTCCCGACAATTATTCTCGACAATTTCCTAACCATGTCGGGAATAAAGTTGAATGACCGTGAGTGTGTACTAGTAAAGTTTATTAACGAAAGGAAGAAGCCGGTGCAGGTTGGCTTTCAAGCTTGGCTTAAAAACAAAGAAAATATGGATCTTGCTAATATTGTGGACACTGAGGTGATTATACGGTAGCCTGTGAAGATAGAAATTTGGTGTGCGAAGACCATGACGCGGGTCTTGCAAAATCACGACCGGTGGGAAGATCTGGTTGTAAAAGTCAGAGCTGTCGGTGGTATGTATTGTCCATTTATAAGCTTATATATTTTCCATTATTAAAAATTATATTAACCATTATTCCCACTGCAGTTAATTATATACATGACTCTAACACGCGTATATTTTAATATGTACTTACAAATCTCGCAATAAAATATTAGACTGTTATCATATTTTATTTTTCGCAATTAATTATAAATTGATAATAAGTTATTTTAAATGCATTTATTGTTTTAAAGTTATAATTTTGTTAAAATATTTCAAATTTTATTAATTAAATATGGTCAGGAAAAAAATTTGTTTCATGTATAATAACTTTACAATGCAAATTATTACATAATTGCAATAAAAATAAAATTTAATGCTAAATAGTTACAAATAAAAAGTTCTTAAAAGTTTTAAAATGTCAAAATTTCTTATAGATATTATGATTAATTTGTTTTTTAATATGCACAAAAATACGAACAAATGTTTTTTGTAGCTATTAAATACTTGAGAAAGAGTTAATTAATGCTTATTATAGGGTTCAATAGGATTAGGCTAACTTCTCTTAATTTTTGTCATAATTTTACCTACTTTGTGTATGTGTGTTTTAAGTGAGAAAATATCTACTTTGCATATTTCCTTTCAGAGTGGACAGTCATGTGCCAACAGGCAAATAACATCCAAAAATATGGAGTGGCAAACCCGTCAAAGGAACAGAGACGTGTCCTTTACCATAAAAATCCTGTTGATGACCAATACACAAGTGATTCATCATTGGAGATTTATGAATTATCATCAGACCTTACAGATCTCGCCAAGAATGTAAGTATATTTCAATTCCGATAACTGCATGTTATTGCAATTATGTGACAAGACTTTATTCGTTGGATGTTGTATATACTGTTACGCCCGCTCGCCCGTGCCGAGACGTTCGTTCTCGTGGGCTGAAATTGGCTTCGCTCCGCAGAAGTTTCAAGCCGAAGCGCGTCCCTTGACAACGGGGACGCATAGAATTATGGATTTAATTACCGCCCGTCAGATTGATCTGGTGACTCGAATCGTTCGGTCCGGTTTCCCAGAACTTTCTTGTATTCCGTTCTGAGTTTAAATAAACCCGAGTTCCTTTTTGTATAACGAGAGTGGTTATTTCTGCGATCCCGGAAGTACGCGGACGCGTTCGTGAGTGCGCGCGACACGAATAGCGAACGGAGCGTAACACTTCTTGGGGGCTCGTCCGGGATCGCGCGTGTGAGTGTGTGTGCCATGACGACGCTAGTTGCGACGAGAAAGAGACGCCTGGTGGACTCTTCGGAGCCTGCGACGGAGTCGGCAGTTTCAGAGACGGCAGCTCTCCAAGCCGTGCTACAGGAGATGCGGCAAATGCGCGAGGAGCAGGCGCAACGTGATGAGGAACTCGCCGCAATGCTTCGCCGGCACGATGAGGAGCTCCAATTTTTACGGAGAGACCGGTTGCCTTCTCAGGAAATACAGCTAAGTCCTTCCAATATTAGAGCGAATCGCGGTCCGGAAGTAGAAGCCGTTGGTGTGGCAAACGGCGCGCGCAGTGAAATCGGATATAAACTTAAACCTGACACGTTTGACGGTGTGGTTCCGTTGCGAGAGTTTTTCTCGCAATTTAATTTAATCGCCCGCGCGAATCAATGGGACGATGCGATCAAAACCGTAGCTTTAGCGTCGTGCTTAAGGGGAAAAGCGCGTTCTGTCCTAGAATCGGTAGAAAATTTAGAGAATTTGGGTTACGAAGAACTAAAGTCCAAATTAGAACTACGTTTCGGTGAGGGGCAACTTTCGCAAAATTATTATACTCAGTTTACGAACAGAAGGCAAAGATTCGGGGAAGATTTAGCTACTTTCGGTCACGAATTGGAAAGGCTCTCTCGATTAGCTTATCCTGAGTGTCCCTACGCGGTTCGAGACAAGATCGCGTGCGCTCAATTTGTTTCTTCCCTTTCGGACGGATTTGTTAGAAGGACTCTTCAGCTAGAAAGGATTACCTCGCTGAAGTTGGCCATAGAGAGGGCAAAGGCCGTCAAAATTATACAGGGAGGAAATTTTGAAAGAAGGAGGGATTTTGAGAAGCGATTTGAGAAGGGGAAGGATAGGGGCGTGAAGAGTAATGAAAAGGGGGACGGAGATGAAAAAGTCGAAGAAAGAGGAAAGAAAGGTTATGGTTATGAGCGGAGGGATTGGAATAGAACAAAAGAGTGTTGGAATTGTGGAAAGGAGGGACATTTCCGGTTTGAGTGTCCTGAGAACAAGGGAAACTCGGTTTAGTTGCTCTCGGCGGGGGAAGAACAACTGAAGTGGGCATTACCCCGAGTGTTAATTGTTCTAATTGTTCTCAAACTTTTTCTGTTAATCGAATAAAGTCAAGTTCAAATTATTTTAGTTATAAGGGGATGTTGGATGGTAACGAGTGTTGTTTCAAGATAGATACGGGTTCGGATGTTTCGATTCTTAGTAGAAGAATGCTTAGAGAGGGCAAGCACATCATTCAGATTAAGGACAATTCTCTTAGATATCCCACTGGAGAGGTAGTTCCCATCGAATTTAAGGTCATGGCAAAAGTTCTCTTGGGAAAATATTTCGTGGAAATTCCTATGTATGTAATAGACATGGATGATGATTGTTTATTAGGTGTAGATTTCTTAAGGAAGATAAATTTAGAAAATGTTTTTGAATTTGCTTTTATTTCTTCGGAATCCGATAAAGAAAAGGTTTTGAGTTGTTCTTGAATTCAAGTTTCTTCCGAAAGAGCTCCATTCTTGAAAAAACTCTATACTAATAATTCCTCAAATTTAAATAAGGCTCAGAAAGAAATTTTTACGGATTTCTTAGAGGAGTATCAAGATGTATTTTCCGAGGAGATTGTTGCTGGTAATTGTGGAGTCGTCGAACATGTCATCAATTTAGAAGATTCTTCTCCCATTAAGCAGGTTCCTCGTCGAATTCCCTTACGAATGCGAGGGGAAGTAGAAAAGATTATTGAGGAAATGAGAAAGCAAGGGGTCATAGAAGAGTCGCAAAGTCCGTGGGTTTCTCCTGCTGTTTTGGTAAGAAAAAAAGATGGAACGTTGAGATTTTGCGTCGATTATAGAATGGTAAATGCAATAACTAAAAAAGATTCGTTTCCCTTGCCTAGAATAGATGACATTTTCGATCAGCTTTCGGGAAACTTTTGGTTTTGCACTCTGGATCTTAAAAGCGGTTATTGGCAGGTAAAGATTCGTCCTGAGGATAGGGAAAAGACTGCCTTTTCTATTGGACGTGGATTATGGCAATTCACTGTAATGCCTTTTGGGCTGTGTAACGCTCCTGCTACCTTTGAGCGTTTATTGGAAAAAGTATTGCGAGGATTATTATATAAAATTTGTTTGGTTTATTTGGACGATGTAATAATTTTCGGTAAAAATTTTAATGAAATGCTAGAGAATTTAAAGAACGTGCTCTCACGGTTACGTTCTGTTAATCTTAAAGTAAACCCTAAAAAGTGTATTCTCTTTGCAAAGGAAGTAAAATATTTGGGACATATAGTCTCTTCAGGAGGTGTTACTACAGATCCGGAAAAGATCTCTGCTGTGAAGGATTGGCCGATTCCACATAACAAGAAGCAGCTTCGAAATTTCCTAGGGTTTTGCTCATATTATCGGAAATTTGTAAAAGGGTTTTCTTCTTTAGCCAAACCTTTATATGCTCTAACAGAAAATCAAGTTAAATTTTCTTGGGACGAGAAGTGTCAAAGTGCATTTTTAGAGTTGAAACGAGTGTTATCTTCTTCTCCAATGTTATCCTTCCCGAGTGGGGAGGGAGAATTTATTTTGGACACTGACGCTTCGAATATTGGAATTGGCGCAGTCCTTTCACAAAAGCAAGAGGGAGTAGAAAAAGTCATTGCTTATTTCAGTCGTGTACTTAGTAAGTCTGAGAGGAATTATTGCGTTACTCGTCGAGAACTCTTGGCGATAGTCGATTCTATTAAATTTTTCCGGCATTATCTTCTAGGGCGGAAGTTTTTGATTCGTACGGATCATGTTTCTCTTAGGTGGTTGATGTCCTTTAAAGACTTAGAAGGGCAATTGGCGCGTTGGCTGGAAAGACTCCAGCAATATGAGTTCGAGATTATTCATCGCAAAGGTTTAATTCACAAGAATGCCGATGGGCTTTCTAGACGACAATGTGAATCATTTGGTTGCGAATATTGTGTCAAAGTGGAGAGAAGGCAGATTGAAGAATCAAGAAAATCAGTCGCTCGTATTATTCTCATAGGAGAAACCCTTCAAGATTAGCGCAAGGAGCAATTAGAGGACGTTAGCATTGCTTTTATTTACCGCGGGAAGGAAACGGGAATACGTCCGTCTCGTTTTGAAATACCCGCTGGAAATGTCTCCGCCCGAATATATTGGTCTTATTGGGATGCTTTGAGTTTAAAGGATGGGGTTCTTTATAAGAGATGGGAAGCACCGAATCTTAAGTCAAGTATTTTTCAGCTTATTGTTCCTCGAAACTGTGTTAACCAGATTCTAGAAGAAGCGCATGATTCTTTTTCTGGAGGACATTTTGGAGTCAATAAAACTCTTGAAAAAATCCGAAAGCGGTTTTATTGGGCTACCTGTAAACAAGATGTGGAGGAATGGTGCAAAACTTGCAAAGTTTGTGTGTCAAAAAAAGGCCCTTTGGGGAAGGGAAAGTCTCCATTACAAATTTATAATGTTGGGGCCCCATTCGAAAGATTACAAATGGACATACTTGGCCCTCTTCCTATTACTATTTCCGGAAATAGATATCTCCTCGTCATTGTTGACTGTTTCACCAAATGGGTAGAAGTTTTTCCTCTCAGGAATATTAGGGCAAGTACAGTGGCAGAAGTCTTCGTTAATCAAGTCATTTCTAGACACGGGGTCCTTTTAGAAGTCCATACGGATCAGGGAAAGAATTTTGAGTCCAAACTTTTCGCGGAATTGATGAATCTCCTTGGAATTCGGAAAACGAGAACAACTGCTCTACATCCGCAATCGGATGGACAAGTCGAGCGGCAACATCAGACTATTATTAGTTATTTGGCGAAGTATATTTCTGAAAATCAGAAAGATTGGGATCGTTGGGTCCCTATGTTTTTATTGGCTTACAGATCTTCTAAACACGAGACTACTGGAGTAACTCCCGCCGAGCTGTGTTTTGCCCGAGATCTTAGGTTGCCGTTAGATCTGCTTTTAGGAAGTCCTCCGAGGGGAGGATCTCAGTCAATTGAAGGTTTTATTGGGAATTTGAAAGAGAAGTTGGACAAGATCCATTCCAACGTTAGGGAACGTATGGATATAAAGTCTTCACGAGCAAAGTCTTGGTATGATCGAAAGGCCAGGCAAACTCTTTTTCAAGAAGGGGAGAAAGTTTGGTTTTATAATCCTCGTAGGATGAAAGGTAGAGCCCCTAAATTGCAGAGCAATTGGGAAGGACCTTTCTTAATAGTGAAAAAGTTGAATGATGTGGTCTATTGTATTCAAAGATCTGTGAGACATAAGAAGAAAATTGTGCATGCGGATAGGCTGGCTTCTTTTTCCGAAAGACATTAGAGTTTGATAAGGATATTATGGACTAGGTTGGGTGTAATGATTTGCGGAGAAAGTTAATTACGGTAGAAATTAAGATTGTTGTGTTGCATTATTTACTGCGCGTGTTATTTTGTTCTTAGATATTTACGGAAGCCGAAGCGGTCGTAACTCCTCACCGAGTTGGACATCTTGGGAGCTGGCTTGTTGCCGAACCTAATACCGGCGAAGGATAAGACTGCCTCTCTCACGGTTGTTTGATCCGTGGTTTTTCCGTGAGACATAGGGCAAATGCCGAGGCAGGGACTTGGGGAGTCTTTCGAGACGTTGGGTCCACGGTAAGCTTCCCCCCCCTTGTCCGAAGATTTAGATGAGGAGCAGCGACATCTCCGACGACTTCGGGAGCTGAGAGGAAGAGGCCTGTGTTGGGAGGCGAGATCTCCTGCGAGGGAATTGATGAGGGGTCGCCCTGGAGTCGGCAGGTGGGAGAGAGTATTTTCTTCCGGAAAATGTCGATTGGGGACTCGCTCCATGAGGAAGAGGACATGATCCTGGACTCGAGAAGAGGACGGTGCCCGGTAACCTGTGGCAGCAGCCCAGGGTAGGGCAGGAAGCCGTGAAGAGGACATGGTCCTGGACTTCCAGAGTACGGTTGGGACCGAGAAGAGGACGGTGCTCGGTAACCTGTGGCAGCAGCCCAGGGTAGGGCAGGGGGCCGTCCCGGTACCCTGGAATCATACGGAAAAGTTCGCCCAGTCTGGAAACTGCCCCTCTGGATTGTCGGGACGACAATCTGAAGAGGGGGGGCAGTGTTACGCCCGCTCGCTCGTGCCGAGACGTTCGTTCTCGTGGGCTGAAATTGGCTTCGCTCGGCAGAAGTTTCAAGCCGAAGCGCGTCTCTTGACAACGAGGACGCATAGAATTATGGATTTAATTACCGCCCGTCAGATTGATCTGGTGACTCAAATCGTTCGGTCCGGTTTCCCAGAACTTTCTTGTATTCCGTTCTGAGTTTAAATAAACCCGAGTTCCTTTTTGTATAACGAGAGTGGTTATTTCTGCGATCCCGGATGTACGCGGACGCGTTCGTGAGTGCGCGCGACACGAATAGCGAACGGAGCGTAACACCTTTTGAGCCCCCAAAAGGTGTTACGCTCCGTTCGCTATTCGTGTCGCGCGCACTCACGAACGCGTCCGCGTACTTCCGGGATCGCAGAAATAACCACTCTCGTTATACAAAAAGGAACTCGGGTTTATTTAAACTCAGAACGGAATACAAGAAAGTTCTGGGAAACCGGACCGAACGATTCGAGTCACCAGATCAATCTGACGGGCGGTAATTAAATCCATAATTCTATGCGTCCCCGTTGTCAAGGGACGCGCTTCGGCTTGAAACTTCTGCGGAGCGAAGCCAATTTCAGCCCACGAGAACGAACGTCTCGGCACGGGCGAGCGGGCGTAACAATACATTAACTTATATACCGGCCCTTGATGCCGTAAGAAGCAGCTTGGCAGCATAACGGTGCAGACATAGCCTCACTGGTAGACATCTCTCTTTCTTTTGATCGCTTGGTGAGGATAGAAGTCTATAGGTAGGATCGAAAGAGAGAAGTCTACCAGTAAGGCTATGTCTCCACCGTAATAATGCTGCCATGTTGCCTCTTATGGCAGGACCAGTTTATTATATAAGTCTATAGGTAATACAATATATGCACATATATATATACCAGCAGGTCAGTGACGACAACATCACAAAAAAAAGAAGAAGAAGAAGACAGTAAATGACACTACTAGCCATCAACATAAGAAACAGAGGCAACCTGCTCTTAAGAAAACTAACACCCAGCCTCATATCTTGTCCCGTTTAAATGACGTTGATAAGAAGGATAAGAAAAGTATGGTCATTCAAAAGGTAGGAATATTGTGCTTTATTTAAGGCCAGTTTATACGTACAATATATATTACGATATGTTTAAATTATTTCTGGTGTCGGAATCTTTATACAGATTTGGGTTGATGATGATGACGATGAGGATGATGATGATATGATAACCAGTCTAAATATAAATGGTCCAAAGACAGACTTGTGGACAAGATTAACATCCTAGAATTGGATATAAAAAGGCTACACCTGGATAATACGAGATTAAGGGCATTGCGCTGCGTAAATGAGGGTAACAGGATTTAGTTACAGATTGCGGATAGTGATCCACATCCAATGCTTTGATGTGTTTTTAATTAAAAGCTTTTATTTAATTGCAGCTTTAGAACCAATGCTCAAGGATGTTGACAAGCTCAAGAAAGAACTGGCCTCCTTAGCCAATAGTAAAAGCAGGATTAGCACTAGCCACAGCACCATGACGAGCCATACAAAAAGCAGCATCCACGATACCAGCAATAAGGTACATATGTGATAATTTTTTTCAATAGCAGTAGTAAATAAAAGTTAATGACAGTAGATAAAAATTAAAGTTAGCCACTAACCTTGATATTTTTTCTATCGGTATTCTTTTTTTTTTATAATATCCTCCAAAATTTTCTATTTAATTCGTATAATTTGATTCTTTATTGTGAGATCTATATATACTTGATTTTTGTACACTCAAAGTATCTCGAATTTAAGAACGCTGTACATTTTAATGTCTCTCTCTCAATGTAGACTATATATAATAAATAAATTCCTAAATTTCTGTATGACAAATAAATTATTTTGCACCAACAACCATGATGACTTAGTATTGAAAACAGGCACACGGCCAATATGGCGGGCGCATAAACCAGCTTATACACGCGAAACAATATATGTGGGCTTGTGAGCACACGTATGTTCCACGTGTATGTGAGCCGGCTTATGGCCGCCATATTGGCCGTGTGCCCGTTCCCAATAGCTATTAAGTATATTAAATTTGATAATTATATGATTATTATATGAGCCTTCCTTATTTGTAAGATTTTTTTTAACTTAATATATGATTACTTCGAAATAACTTACATAATTTAGTTTTAATGTGTGAGCACAATAAACCTAATATTTTTTGTGTCAATTTTTAGGATATCTTCCGCCAATCTCCTACGACAAGTGTTTCACTGTGGCGGAAAAAACTTGTGTTCCTGCTCTGCCTGCTTCTCATGCCAGCAGTAAAGTACAAGTATGTGAAGATTTTTTCAATTGCAGAAATAACATTAATTGATTACTTTGAAATAACTTATTGCTGGTTTATTTTTAATATATGTTGTGCGTTGAGCACATATATAAGCCTAATTGTTTAAATTGTTAGGCCCCAGTTACAGCAGCAGATGATGTTGCATTGAAAAATTCTGACTTACAATTAGTGGAGGAGTTACCGGCTAGTGGAGAAGTTACTACTTCTATTAATTTATTGGAGGTGGATGCTGTGCAAATTGTTACAGACGTTCAGAGACCGCCTGAAGATAATCCGGAGGTATTCATTTATTTTTCATGCATAATATGTTAATAATTAATTTATTTTGTGTATGCGTTACAGCAATGGATAAATTAACTTTCAATTTTCCTAACAGACTATTAGTTTTGGAGGGCGGGAGGTTCAGAAGAAGCTGGTGAGCCGCCTCAACAAGCAGAAGGGTGTATCCTCCTACACCGCTGCCTTAATGGGAATAGTGTTTAGCCAGGAAGAGATGGCACACTCAAGCATAACAGGGAAAACATGTAATTTCTTGGCTAAAACTAACCAGAAACCCCATGCAAAAAAAATGTTGGATCCAGCTGCAAGAGAGGCTATAACAGGTACAATAATTTTCCTAATAGCTGTTTCGTTGGATATACACACAATAGCTATAACTCTCAATATAGTTCTTATGTGTAGGTACATGATTATATAATGCATTATGATGATAGAAGCATAATAAATACTTTTTGCTCTTGTTTTCGGCAGATTATGTGCTACATCAGTTTGGAGTAACACCAACCACTGAGGAGAAGTTTCATACAGAAATAAAGGCAGTCATTAAAACCAAGCTCAACAATGAGTCGACGGCTTATCGATACAAAAAAGTGAAAGGGTGCGAACAACAGCAAAAACAAGTTGAAGAAGCACATGAGCATTGAGATTTTACTACTACTCTTATGCTCAACGTACATTATATAGCTGCTAAGCAACAGAAATCAAATATATATATAACAAAATAAATATAATGTATACAGGTTTTTTAATATTTTTATTAACATAATAAAATTCTTTATATATATATATATATATATATATATAAATTTCTAATTAAATGTTTTCACATGTTCTAGCAGTGCAATGGTATAAGAATCGAGCCCAGTATTTTATTACTGCCTAGCCCTGCTACTGCATGTATTAAAAATACTTGTAGTAGTGAATTACTGGTAATATTAAATACTGGCAGCTCAGTATTGTATTACTGCCTGTATTAAATTACTCACCTATAGTATTTATTACTACCTATAATATTTATCACTACCAGTATTTTCCCAGTATTTCCCAAATAAATATTGACAGTATTAAATCACTGAAATTTTAAGTATTTACTCAGTAATACTTTTTTGTAAGGGATATATATATATCCCTATTCTCTGCGCCTACTATAATTTGGATGTCACGGAAAAAACACGCGACATGCGACGCGCATTAAGATACCACAAAAAAAGAAATGGCATCAATAATATGATACAGAATCATTGATGAACGGCTGCTCGCGACATTCGCAATCGTGAAACGCGGAAGTGCCATACTCTTCAAACGAGTCTCATCGGAAATTTGTAACGTCTCCGTTTCGAGAATTAAACATTCAACGGCCGAATTAAATATTCTATGCACAATATCAAGTAATGCTCGCAGGGCGCATCAAAGTTCAAACTAGCATGACCTACTGACATTCTTCGGAACAATCTGAAAACTACCTGCCATCTATAAAAGCAAATCCCTTCTATTGATCATACGGGTAAAACAGAAATAAATCGGAGTCGTTAATTGATCGGCCGTGCGGAGTATTAACAAAGCGCGAGTAAAATCGCAGATTTGTGATATATATATATATATATATATATATATATACCGTAGGCGGGGATAAATTAATATTGGACCTGCGTCGTTCCTGGGGACCGGTGCTGGAGTGTCGACGGATCGGCAGGCCGCCGCCGCCGCCGGTACCGGGCGTCCCGTCCGGCGAACTCGCGCAGGACGGCGCTATCCGTATCTTTGGTGTCATCAGGGTATTGTCCGATAGTCGTCTACTGGTGAACGTGTTGGCAACTCGCAGGAAATTACTGTCGTTGGCCGACGGTGAGTTGAACCATCCGCCGAACATCGCTAAACACCGACAAACGTGTTACGGTTCAATTAAATCGGTTTCGTACAAACAAAACATTGCGTCCTTTATCGAGGATCGCATAAATATTATATTTTGTATAAGGGAAAAGGGAAGTCATCCTTCACTTACCAGCCATCGAACTCTTCCGCACCATATTTTCCGCGGATGCCGTCGATAAGGACCCTGCATGCAGGAAAACATCGTTTTAGTATCCGTAAACTCGGATCACTTAATTCCCGGAAGGACGCTTTCCATAAATATTGAATAAACTTAATTAAACCGTTTTTTTTCTGTCCTCTTCCAGTCGTGTCGCTCGATGGGTTTCATTAATATTTATGAGGAACTGTCAATCAGAGTGCTATTTGACTAGAAGAAAAGTGTCGTAACCCTTTTAATTGTTATGGGTGTGTTAAAAAGGGAACATTAGAACCTATTGCAAATTAATTCGAGACCGTGACAAAACTTGAGAAAATTCAACTGAATGACGCAAAGAATGTTAAATTGATTGGAAAATGATGACATTGGAAAAGATTCCAGGATCTGTTTGATATTTCTATCAGTGCTCGCACCGATGCTATTCTTTCTGGCCATATCTTCGGCAGAAGAAGTCTTGCGTTGCTCGATGCGCAAATTCGGGATGTTAAAAGCCGGCACGTGTACGTTGTCAGTGCTGTACTGATGTCGCAGAGGTCGAGACTTGTCGGGGCTCGGTAAAGAAAGATTATCGAGCGTCAGCTTGTTCCTTTGATTTCTGCAATTTAAAAATGGGACAGAGCTCGCACGCGATGAGCGTTATGAAAATTTTCAAGGTGCGTTACATGTCTGACGATACTTGCATCACGAGATTAATTAATGAGCAGCCGCAATAATCGTTAATTTATAGAGTACACTACTTAAAATTGCGTTAAGTCGCGCAAATAGAATCTTCGTTCGGCCAGAACAATGATAACAAGGATTATCAAGAACAAGAATTAATTGTAATATAAAAGATTAGTTATACTTTTTCGTTGGAAGACTTTTGAATATATTCGAGCGAATAGCCATTACTTGACAGTTAAAAAACTCTTTAATGATTTTACGCGTCATTAAACGCGCGCAAATACTCGTTTACTCGTTTAGTTTTACAACAATTATTAATTAAGCTGCCAAGGGAATCATTACGTTGTACTCCCGTTTCGTTTGTTTAGGTACTTGACGCATACATTACTCCGTCCAATCTTAGTGCTAATTGCACTTGCCTCTCAATATTGTTTAGCATATCCTGCAGCACCTCGAGGAGTAGTATGAATTGCTCGAGATTCAGCTTCGGGTTCACGGTTTGCGGTAACAGAGAAGGCATTGCATATGCGTTGCATTCCAATTAACCGATAATCCATATTTCTTATTGGTCAGCATCAGCCTGTAAATATCTAAAATACGCGAATGGGCAAGAATAATTAGGCGCGAGTCTGGCAGCGGCCGTTTCTTTCTTCTTATAGAATACATATCTGTCCCTATGGGGCATTCCTCTTTCTTCTTTTTTTTTTTCACTTTTCTTATATTTATTATTTTTTTATCTTGAGGCTAGAATATTATCTCGCGCTTCATTACGTATTAAAACGACAAAGATATATTGTCCCTGGCCGATTTCTATCCTCTTACTGACAGGCAATAAGAATATTCGACTAAAAAGTTTTTGAAATTTATCGAAATACATTTGTCTCTAAACCGAGACATGCAATGTCTGAATTCTAGTGACTAGAGTTAACTGCTTGTTTTTACAGATAGAAATATTACTACAAAATTGCATTTTGAAACGTCTAAACGCTTTATTTTACAGAGAACACATGCTTTTTTATTTAAATTATAGCAAACACTTAATCGTTTTTTTCAAGCTGGGTAAAGCAAGCAGGTGGTCGCGATTCGACGCCGGAATAAACAAACGTATTTTGTTAAGTATGTTCGTGAATTCGTGTGTAATCGCCTTACTTCACTTACTTACAACCCGCACGACGATTTCGGGTTCTTGCAATTTGACTTTACAGAGCAGCGGTAGGATGCAATCGATGATCTTCTGCTTCTCAAGACGGCACAGGATGCACGGAACCACATCCATCAACACCCGAGCATTTGCTGAATTGTTCTCGAAGGCGTCCAACAGTTTCGGTAGCACCACGTTACGTATGGCGTCGTCCTCGAGATAATTCGTCACATGCGCCACGGCCACAAACGCGGCCGTCTGGCGGACAAACGAATCAATCGTTGATACGACAAAATTTTTTAATGGCTTTGCATATTTATGGTATCTTGCATATTCACGAATGGTCATCTATATCTTATAGATATAGATGAAGAAGATTATTAAACTGCGAAAATTCCGAAAGCGTCGGTAAACTAAAATATAATTTATAGGAGATATATAATTAGAAATTTCTATTAAAAATTAGACGCTTGTTTAAGATATATTGATATTGATAGGATATTGTGTTGTAAAAATGATTTATGTAAACTTAGCACCCGACTTTTATAAAAAAAAATTTTTTGTATGTGCATTTGATTACGCTCGGTTTGTACCCGATTGTACCACAGGTTATTTCGTTTGTATGTCAAAGGGGCGAAAGTTACAAGGGGGTTAAAAAATCATCAGCACCCCACTTTGAGATACAATAATCTTCAAAATGCCATTCGATTAAGCATCGTTTTTATTCGTTTGTACCGCTTTTTGTTTCGTTTGTACCCTTACGGGGGTGGAAATCACGGGATATCAAAAATTCTTATAAGGATAACTTTGTTATTTTTAGAAATATTTTAAATCCGCAACTGGGTGCTGTTTCGGAATTGTTTGTACTCGTTTGTATCACCGCCAGTTTCGTTTGTATCCTTAAGGTGGTCCTTTCGCGGACCCAGCTAGTCAAGTAACAATCCGTCATGAGGTAATTGAAAATAAACATTACACAGCATTCCAATAATTATAATAATATAACATGATTTTACACGCACGATTTAATCGTATTTAATTATTTACTAATTAAAAAAATATCACAATAGTAGTGCGGTTGGACTCAATTTAGGTTAGGTTGTAACCGGACGGTACATGGGAAGACACGAATCAACGCGGGGTGTCCTTGAATTCAACGGTCGCCACTCGGTTTGACCTAGCTCTGATATACCGAGAAGGTAAGTATCTATCGAACTTTCAATCAGACTAATTATTCTTCTTTTCAGGTTCCTGCCACATGAGGATCATCGCCGTCGCCGTCCAGGATCGCCGCTGCCACCGTCTTCCAGGATCAACGATGGACTTCGAGTGATCGACGCCAATGGATCAGGTATGGTACAGAAGGTAAGTCCAATCGAATAATTTTCAAGAATTTTTTGACAAAAGATTGTATCATTTATTCAATTTGACTGCTTTTCATTCACAGTTGTTCACAAATATCAAAGATACACAATCTGTCGGACGATCGCACGTTCGGGCTGACACGCCCCTTTTCGTTACGACGCACAAGATTTTTCGGCACTAATTCGCCGTTCGCTTTGGTAAAAGCGATAATTAACGCGTTTCGCGGGCGTTCCCGGTTGTTATGGAAGTTACGAGATTACGATTTGCGCACTCGAATTACGATCGCGGAACTTAGCGCGACAACGAGAGTGTATGCAAAATTACGTGTTGCTCCGTGAACTATCCCCGAGAGACTGCCTCGAGTGGTCCGTCTCGCTCGGCCTCCCTACCATCGGCTATTCAGCCCCCACTCCGGCGCTCCCTGCGACTTTCTCCTTCGAGAAGTTTCCTAACTGCGCAGTTTGTTTCGGTAATTTTCCGCTCCGGTGTTTACGCGGGTCTATATGGAAATTTCCATGGGCGTTGCGCTCGCGATGCCCTGCCGTCCCGACGCCAGGGTAGTGGTTTTCCACTATTCCGAATATGCGTCCGCGGTTGACGCCGACCTGTGCGCGTATGCTAAATTCGCACGCCTTTTATGATTCCGGGCGACTTCCCCGGGGAAGACGTCCGGGTGACCAGCACCACGTCTGCCGACGTCGGCGACCTATCCTGACGTGTTCTTGGGACCTGGTATCCCGCTTTCCGAGGTCTTTCCTCGGCGATGACGTCCGCGTCGCAATCTACTGGACGGTACTTTATCTCGCGACCCGATCGTCGGAATTCGACGGCGCGTGGTACGGCGCTTATCTAACCTCTCTCCGTTCGTCAGAGCAACTCAGTTCCCGGAGATGATGCCCCTGGTGCGAGTTCGCGGACGGTACGCCAACTTGTCTACCGGTCGTCGGATTTCGACGGCGCGCGGTACGGAGCCTAATTAGGCCCTCCCCTCTCGTCAGGGCTACGCAGTTCCCGGAGATGACGCACCTGGTGCGAGTCTGCGGACGGTACGCCAACTTGTCTCCCGGTCGTCGGATTTCGACGGCGCGCGGTACGGAGTCCAATCAGGCCCTCCCCTCTCGTCAGGGCTACTCAGTTCCCGGAGATGACGCACCTGGTGCGAGTTCGCGGACGGTACGCCAACTTGTCTCCCGGTCGTCGGATTTCGACGGCGCGCGGTACGAAGCCTAATCAGGCCCTCCCCTCTCGTCAGGGCTACTCAGTTCCCGGAGATGACGCACCTGGTGCAAACTTCCGGACGGTACCCTAACTCGCGTATCCGTTATCGGATCGCTTCGATTATCGGATATGTGACCTTCTCGTGTCTCGTAGTTCTGTCATGCACCGCGCGATATCACGCCCCGATCGCTTTCTCGTAGATTACGGACGGTCCGCCATTTTCTATTCTCGCGGTCAAAATGCGATCTTGTCCAGCTACAGTTGCTTCCCGGGCTCCCGGATTCGATCAGGGACCGATTATTAATGCGAGAATCTTTAATTAAACGAAATTGCGGACGGTTCGCCATCTTGGCTCCCCTTGGTCGGCCCTCGTCGCTGCTGCGCCTTGCCGTCCTTGATGGTTGGTTTATCGTTAGGGACGGCTTCCACACCGTACGGGCATCTGGTTCGCTATACTTAAATCTATGATCGCGTCGGATTGTATTATGTGGGTAATTTTCGCGCCTGAGTTCGCGTTCCCCTAGCCATAATTTTAATAACGCTTGGGTCCTAGCCCAGTTGAGTTCCCCCTCCTCGGAACGCTGTGTCGAAATCTTAAATCTAGTTTGGTTTTCGTTCACCGTTGTCTCCTTCGGGTCGCTTGGCAGTCCCAGTGAAGCATACGGCTGCAAGGTCAGGCATGACAGTACGAGTAAAGTAATATGCGATTGGATTCACTACTTATTTAACCTCATATATCAGGGAAAAACATTCGGCAAGCCCTTATTTTCAAGGTATGTACAAAATCCGGAAACTTCAGGGAATATTTTAAGACATGAATAATGTATTCATCTGATCGCTAAGTACATGTATTATTCGTTGAAAACTTCGGCCGTGGCGATTTGCATCATTCTATCTTTCTCGTTCATTAAATGTAAACAAGGATTGAATGACAATGGCACGCTCCGCGAACGCACATTTAGAATGACTTATTTCTTGTAAAGTGTCGGTAACCTCACTTGATTTTTCGTACACATGTCCCTTATTACTGTATATTTAACATATATCAAATTTAGGTACTTATCTAATACTTGTTCTCACGAAAGGACCACCTTAAGGGGGTGATTGTAAGTATTAAATAATGTATTAGATAAATTTAAGCTAAAGAGGAAGAAAGCAGAGGTATTAGAAATGTTTTAATTATTCTCTATAATACGTATTAAAATAAAAAAATTAAAAAGTATAATAAAAAAAAATAAAAAATGTACCTATTAGGGTACAAACAAAACTGCTGGTGGTACAAACGGGTACAAACGATTCCGAAACAGCACCCGCTTGCGGATTTAAAATATCTCTAAAAATGACAATGTTACCTTTATATGAATTTTCGATATCCCGTAATTCCACCCCCGTGAGGGTACAAACGAAATAAAAAGCGGTACAAACGAGTACAAACGATGCTTAATCAAATGGCATTTTGAAAATTATTGTATCTCAAAGTGCTGATGATTTTTTAACCCACCGTAACTTTCACCCCTTTGAGGTACAAACAAAATAACATGTGGTACAATCGGGTACAAACCGAACGTAATCAAATGCACAAATAAAAAATCTTTTTTATGAAAGTCGGTGCTGAGTTCACATAGGTGTAAATTGGAATACACAATTTTTTAAATGTCAGAGTTTGGTTTTTGCAATTATTGAATTGCTCTTTATTTTATGGATAAATAACAGTAATCTGGCGGTATTTAAAAGTGTTTTTTTGTCGCTCTGATAATGAGATCGATCATTTACTTACTCGCACTTGAACGGTCGAGTTTTCGAAAGACATGTATAGCATCGAGAGTACTTCTCGCTCGTATTCCTGGGGCGTTTTCTCGAGGATGATGTGCAGATTCTCCAGCAGGGTCACGGTTCCCTGAATCGACTTTCGATTGGTGAAGAGAGGTCTGTGGGAGCAAAGGAAGAGAGAGAGAGAGAGAGAGAGAGAGAGAGAGAGAGAGAAAGATGGAAGAAAGGGTGAAATGAGACATGATCTATTTCGCGCAATCTCGCGCTCATTTCCGCTCTTGTTCTGTGTAATACATACTTAAGCGTGGGAAATACGATCCGTTCGTATTCCTCCTTCGTGCTGCTCTGGACGATGTACAGCATGGGCTGCAGCACGGCCGACAGTACTTCCTGCGTCTGTAGCTCAGCGTGAAAATATGTCCAGATGTGCTGATACCAGAGTTTCTGCACAAACGGAAAACGCTCGCGTGACACGCGATATTTCGCGGCTACGTACGATTAGGGTGAATCGAATCACAGAGCGAACACATCGTAACATGTGTATAATATAAATATAAAATAATGCGACGAACTAAACGTGTTGAAAAAAAAGAGCACAACTAATCAACTTTTTCTTATCTTGGAAAATTCATTGCATTATTCCACTCCAAAGATTCCATTTACATTCACATTTATACTAACGTTTTATACTAACATTTCTTCTTCGCGTCTCTATAATTATCGCGATCTGAAAATCTCGAGTACTTGCAACTCGTTGCGTCGCGTAAAAGATCCACGGTGCGGTCTCGCTTCGCGTATACTTGGCGCGAGACACTACCGTGTCTCTTGATCTATCGGAAATCTACTGGATTTTTTCAAAATTGGATTTATTCGGTGTTCTCAGTGCATTAAAACACGGAAAACGAAGTATTATAGTAGAATAATTAGCAGCGGATTACCGTTATTAAAATGGAGAAAATTGTGATTCATATAGGCATCTTCAATAAGCATAATATCGATCTCAAAAGAACGTCTATTTATAAACAATTATGATTTATATCAGAATTAAGGCTAGCATTATTTAGATATATTTTTTCCTTTTAATTCTTTGATTCTATTTCACCCTAAGCTCAATTCTGAGCATATACGGCGCATATCATGACGCGTTATGTTCGCGCATACCTTTGGCATATATGGTAAGAGTTCTCTCAAAGTTGTTGTATAAAAGTGTTCCTTCTGATGCACGTCCTTCATCTTACTGACATCGAGAAATTGCAGAGCGTGCACAAACGGGTCTTGAAAGAACTTGATCATAGTTAAAACTTGCGCGGTCGGCCTCTGCTTCGGGTCCTTGTGCAAGAGTCGCGTCACAGCTTCCCGAAGTGGTATCGGTATCAGCGGCAAAATAACGGCGACTTGATCGTCAAGCTGTGGTAAAAAAAGCGACAATCTTTTCAGCGTTGCGCTTTTTTACTTTTCGATCAGACATTTAATTTCGACGAAATTGTGTGATCCAAGTTCTATACACAGCGATGCAAAAGGAAGTTGTAACTTAATTGAAAAAGTGCGACTGAAAGGGTCGGAGTTATTTTCCAAGATGAGAGGGATGAGAAATCGAAGAGAGATTCCGTGTCTCTCGAGAGTTAAGTGTTTTTAAAGATCATTCGTGATTTCTTCGCGCGCATCGAAAAAAACTGTCTCATCCGCGTCTCGCGGCCGGATTAACTTACGGTCTCGAGTTGCTTGAAATAATCCGAGCAGCTGTGATTCGCCTGTATCAGCGGCCGGCCCTGATTATAAATCGCGCATATCGTTATGCCTAGGCTGTATACATGTCGCTGTAGAAGCTTGCAAGTTTCTTCTGCTGCATCTCTGGCGCTGCAACATGTTGCGCGGCCGTGTTACAAACAAATCCCTCGTTGACGGGGCGAGAGAAGGATCATCAACAATGCAAATAGAAGATTGTTTTGCACGGCCACGTGCGGAAAGCTATTCCAGATAATTGTCGTAAAGTTCGATACGGTTCAATTGAAACCGCGGGATGCAAAGCTGCCGTCCGTTTTATCGCTATAGTTGGGAGTTAATAAAGTTTTTTGCATAAACGTGATCCCGTTGACGCTACCAAATTTATTTTTTTCTTTTTAGCGAGTCTATTTTTTTTTACACATAGAACTCGGTTGGCAAGCTAACCATTTTACGTTTGATCGGAGTTAATCAAGTGTTTTTGATTATAAAAAAAAAATCGTGTTACGTTGTTGTAACAACTGTATAATTAGATTTCTATTTTTGTTGCGTGTATAGTGTTAAATACAAGGTTGTTTTATTCAATACGAGAATCGCAACGGAAAAACGCGGAAGGATAAACAAATTGTCGGGTTAAATATTAAATACAGGTTTGTACCTCGCAATCGTGCGGAGATTGATTTTTTTATCTTTATCTCTAAAGAGAATTTCTATTTATATAAAGATGTACTATAACACGAGATTTTCGTTTATTAAAAAAAGGATAAAGAATTTTACTTTATATACCCCAAGGGGCCTTAAAGGGCGTTTTGAAGGGACGTACCCAACCCTAACCTCCAATTCATTCACTACCTTAACTGTTTCCTGCTTTGGATTAACGGTTTAACGTCTCTTCCGAAAGACGGAGCCCAGTTTTCTCCGCATCTTGCACGGAGGGGCGCGGTTTTTCGGAAAAAAACTTTTCCATGTTACATGGCTCTAGTGGACTCAAACCTGGTTCCTCAGATTACGAGTCTGGCGCTCTACCACTAGACCACACCGCCGCCCTGAGATTTATGTTTATTATAGAGAGGCTATTTTTATTTATAGGACCGAGATTTATTACTCTTCTGGTAAGGGATCGAAAACATGTGTGTGTGTGTGTGTGTGTGTTTAATCATGTTAATTGGCCTCGTAAAACACACAGCGTTACTGGAAGCAGCTTTTCCAGCGTGGGCGTGTGCTAACGACGGACTTTTGCGGTGTCTCACCTATGTAATCGAGATTCGGCTGAGTCATTTTCGGCACGTGCTTCGTCCATGAGTGCACGGTTATCGGTATCTCCTTAGCACCCTCTAACAAATGAAACACATTCTGACTAAAACCGCAGCGTAAAAGCATCGCGCGCATCTGTCTTTCTTATAGCCTTCAATATCACGTTTAGTCAATACGTCATTTACCTTTAATTGATTTATATATATATATATATTTACATTTACATTTTATAATATATTAGTATACAATCGCAATATACATCGAAATAATTTCAATTTTAATTTAATTATTCTTATATACTTCAAATTTGCTAATATAGCCCAGGCAGCAAGCACTCGTCATTTTGACGTCAATATTTGGTCATAATTGGTCAGTAACGTCATTCGTCGATTAAGTGACGTATATTTAACGTCGTGTTTTAATACGTCAAAAAGACTTTGTAAAATGACATTATATAGACGTTTAATTGACTACCCAGGTAGCAGACAGTCGTCATAATGACGTGATTCTTACGTCATTTTATGACGCATGTTACGTCATTTATTCCTAAAGTTGAACGTAAAAATGACATATTTTTTACAATATTTTTCACAGGTATATTCCTACATTTATAAAGTGTTTCGTAACTTTATGATTGACGTGGTGAATTTATGGTATAAGCGGATCTAGTTGCGTGTGTAATTATAGTTTTATGACAACTACTTCATGCAGTGTTAGAACTATCAAGAAGATATCTGTGGCCGCTAGCCACTTACGCTGGGGCGTCGCGTGCCCTTCGCAGAGGATATGCCGTAGCGTGAGAGGGATCGCCGAGTGAGCTGAGAGACAGATGTATGTAATAAATATGTCGTTTATTCTATGTCCTATGATACAGATGTAGGTGTGTCAGGGTGCTGAAGAAGACTCTGAGAAGGGCCGTGGAGGCGGCCCTGAAAAGGGCCGTTTGGGTTCTTCTTGTTGTGTGGCCCTGAAAAAGGCCGATTGGTTACTTCTCCTCCTAGTCGCAGAGTCGCTCACGCCAGATGATGCTCGGCTGCGTCGTGGTTCTCCGGAAGGAGCTGAACTTCCGCCACGCCAGCGGTGTCCCCGGTGGTGTGAGGGACTGCCCCGGTTCCGCAGTCTGTGTACACTCCGTTAAGAGTGCCGGTGGCTCCTCGGTCTGTGTTCCTTGCGAGGAGGTGATCTCCCACTCCGGGTCCGTCTGCACTTCCTGAGTGCCGCGTGGTGGCTGGTGCTGCACGCCTCGGTGAACACGCGCAGGCGGGATGGTCTGCGTCCCCTGGTGTACTCGCTCGGAGGGTGACGGTGGCAGAGGCGACAGGAGTGGAGACACCGTCCACGATAGTCGAGGAGACGTGTAGCGCCGAACCCTTACGTCCCACGTTGAGATGAGCGCACGTGGAGGACGAGTCGGTCGCACTCCGGCGAGAGCTGGAGCTGGGCGAGCTTCCACGGTTGGCCTGGGCGGTAGTCCAGGGGCCGCTGAGGTTGTGGCGGTAGCGGCAGGCAAAGTGGCGCAGCTCGTCTCGGTGGTGGCCGTAGCTTCGGCGGCGGCAAGGTGACGGCGAGATCGGTTACCAAAAGTACTTCTCTTGGTCTTGGCTATGAGCCGAAGAGCAGTCGAAAGCTGTCTAGGCCGTCGCCGTGTGGCCTTTTATTCTTCCCTGTCGGGATATGAAACGCGAGAAAGTCTGCCACCTGTCGGCGGCACTTTAGTAGATATATCAATAAGAGTTCTAGGCTGGGATCTCAGGGGGGTGAGGGGTGGGGGGGAAGGACTCGCTGCCGGGGGGTGAGGACGACTTGCTGGCGAGGGGTCAGCCGGGGCGAAGGGGGAGGGCTCGAGGGGGAGCGGGGCGGGGGGGGACGACTCGTTGTTGAGGGGGAGCGGGGCGGGGGGGAAAGGACTCGCGGCCGAGGGGTCTGCCGGGGGGGGAGGACGACTCGTTGGTGAGGGGGAGCGGGGGAGGGCGACTCGTTGGCGAGGGGGAGCGGAGGGGAGAGGGGGAGGACTCGAGGGCGAGGGGGAGCGAGGAGGGGGGATGACGACTCGCGGCCGAAGGGGAGCGAGGGGGGGAGGGCGACTCGTTGGTGAGAGGAAGCGGGGGGGAGGGGTCGGCGAGCGTGTCGGGACATGTTTATTAAATATTAATAAACATATCGTATTGACAAGAGGTACCGCCGAAGGTGGTCCGCGGGGGGGGGTGTCGTCACTTTATCGGCGCGGGGGTATTACAAAGGCGCCGTTCGGCTGCTGGAATTTTATCGGCGAATATAAATAAAACAGCGAGTTAGACACTTGACTCCGCAATGATCTCACCCTTCTAGAACATGCGAGCCGCCATTCGGTTACGGCGTCTCACTACAAAAGCGAGCGTCGATGGTCCGACGACGGTTTGAAGATAAAATAGCCGAGGTAAACAATTGATAAAATGTGTCACCGATGACGATTTAACCGTTGCGGAGTCCTCTTCATGTTTTTTTCTAGGAAGAGCCGCTGCCGATTACGATTTAACCGTCGCGGCGGTATTCGGTTATGGCGCGGCATATTACAAAAAGCGAGCGCCGATATCCGGCTGCTGGAATGTATAAACAAAATATGTCTAACGATAATTATACGAACGCATAGCATCCGTTGTCGCCAGGATGATTATGGATCCACATCTTGTGGATCAGTCTTCGGCTAGTTTTCGCGACGCGAACGTTCATATTCGAGGGTGAAATTTTTTGTGTCAAGTATTCAATACAGAAGAATATTTTTCACGATAAAGGAGATGGGCAAGTGCTCCATCGAAGAATGTGACGTGATTTAAAAAAAAAGACAGTATTAAAAAAAAACATGGAACATCTCGATAAAACGGAACGCGACCTGGTGGAAGGATCCAACCAAATCGCTACCTTGGACGAATATCTCGCATGGGAACAGCGATGCGAGAAGTTTATTGAGCAGCTCGAAGAAGACTGTCGTTCCAAACGTCCGCGGGTCTCAGACGGCTCTCAGACTGTCGGAAACAGGTCATCTTTAGTGGCAAGAATCGCGCGACTCGATGGTGCGAAGACTCTATTACAGAGACGGTTCGTACATATCGGTGGTGAGCACGCGGCGGGCAGTAGTAGCGGTAACGAAAACGCGGAAAGACTCGTTTGGCGAGAGATCGATGCCGCGTTCGAATGGCGTGTATTGACCGGTGCGGTGATAAATATCAATTACATCGAACCGCGAAAATTTCTCGAAGACGCCGAAGTCATCGTGCTCGATCGTGTGCGGAACGTCGTGCAAAGACACGCAAGTGTAAAAATAAACACCGTGTTCAACGGCGAGTTTGTGACGGGTGACAAACGTGCGAACAAAAGTGTCAGCACGGGAAACCGTGAACTCTTTCGTGCGTCCGATCTGCGCGAGTGGTACGAGCTACACGTTATCGAGCCTACTTTATCGCGTCTCGAAGAGTTTCAGGAACGCGATAGCGGATGGGCGTTGTCGCGTATACTCAATTTGACAGTGAACGTGAACAAGTACAATCCTTTGCGCGCGGGATGTTACATCAATTTACCGCAAAAAATTAAATCGAAAAAAGCGGTGATAAACGTGCAATCGATGGACAATGCGTGCTTCGCGTGGTCAGTGGTCGCCGCGCTGTATCCTGTCCAGGATCATACATATCGGGAATCCTCGTACCCTGATTACACAACAGTATTAAATTTACAAGGCATTGAGTTTCCAATGACTTTGAAACAGATTAAAAATTTTGAAAATCACAACAATATATCCATCAATGTGTATGCCATCGAAGGAGAGAAGACGCCAACCGTTCTCCCGATACGGTTCACCGACCGGAAGAAAGAAAAGCACGTAAATCTGCTGTACGTGCAGGACCCGCGAGACGACAACGTGGGACATTTCGCGTGGATAAAAAATCTATCCCGCCTCGTGAGCTCGCAATTGAGCAGGTACAATGGTCGAAAATACATTTGCGATCGGTGAGTACTTATACTCCTTTTAATAAAATTATAAAATACAATATTTTATTTTTTATTTAATAATTTTCAAAATTGTTTTTTTTTTTGCAGATGTTTACATTATTTTCATTCGAGCGAGAAATTGGAAGCCCACGGAGTAGACTGCCGAGAGATAAACAACTGTGCCATCCGACTACCGAGCGAGGACGACAAGTGGCTGAGATTCAAGAATCACAGCAGGAAGGAACGAGTTCCATATGTCGTATACGCCGACCTGGAATGTACCCTCGAGAAGACGGATGCGGATCCGACAACGTCCACATACACGTCTCAACATCATCGGGTATTTAGCATAGGATATTACGTGCGGTGCTCGTACGACGACTCGTTATCCGCGTATCGATTTCGTCGCGATAAGGATTGCGTCGCGTGGTTCGCCGAGGAACTAAGACGTTTAGCACACGACGTAAAGAACATCTTGTCCGATAATATACCCATGGCGGATTTTACGCGAGACGAGTGGAAAAAATTTAACAGCGCAACGCACTGTCACGTGTGCGAAAAACCGTTCGAGCCAGACGACGTGCGCGTACGCGATCACTGTCACTTGACCGGTCGTTATAGAGGTCCCGCGCATTCTAATTGTAACTTAAATTATAAAAATTCTCACTTCATTCCAATAATTTTTCATAATTTATCGGGTTACGACGCGCATTTTATTATCAAGGAAATAGCTACAGCCTACGAAGGACGCGTAGACTTACTTCCAATCACGAAGGAAAAATACATTTCATTTACGAAAAACGTCAAAAGCACTGAGGATAAAAACTACCAAAATTGCATCAAATTAAGATTCATCGACTCGTACAAATTTCTTAGCGCGAGTCTCGAAAAATTAGCATCCTTCCTCGATAAGGATAAGTTAAAAATTATACGTTCAAAATTTTCCGCGTTATCCGACCAAGATTTCGAATTATTGACGCGAAAAGGTGTCTTTCCGTACGAGTACATTGACTGCGTCGAAAAGTTGGAGGATGCGTGTTTACCATCGCGCGACTCGTTTTACAGTTCATTGACAGGCGACACCGTATCCGAGAGCGATTACGCGCACGCCGTCAACGTCTGGCAGCGGTTCTCCATTCGAACGCTCGGTGACTACAGCGATCTGTATCTAAAGATCGATGTCTTGCTGTTGGCCGATATCTTTGAAAATTTTCGCGATAGCTGCGTCGCGAGTTATGGACTCGATCCGGCGTATTATTACACTCTACCGGGGTTTACGTGGGACGCTATGTTGAAGCATACGGGTATCAATTTCGAACTGCTCACGGACATTGACATGGTCATGTTCATCGAACGCGGTATACGCGGTGGTCTGAGTCAATGTTCCGGCAGATACGCGCTGGCCAATAACAGGTACATGCAATCTTACGATACATCGAAACCATCGTCATACCTGATGTATTTCGACGTAAACAACTTGTACGGCTGGGCAATGTGTCAACCATTGCCTTATGCAGACTTTCGATGGGTCGAAGACGTCTCGAATTTCGAGTTTAGCGCGATCGCTTTGGATTCGCCCACGGGTTACATTCTCGAAGTCGATCTAGAGTATCCGCAGAATAAACACGACGCGCACGCTGACCTACCGTTCTGTCCGACGCGCGATAAACCACCCGGCAAACGGCAGGACAAACTTCTCGCCACGCTGTACGATAAGAAGCGTTATGTCATACACTACCGCAACCTACAGCAATGCACGCGCCACGGTCTTCGCGTCACAAAAATTCATCGCGTATTGCAATTCGCTCAATCTCCATGGCTTTGCAATTACATCGAACTCAATACAAAATTTAGAACACTGGCCAAAAACGATTTCGAGAAAAATCTGTATAAATTGATGAACAACGCGGTTTTCGGGAAAACGATGGAGAACGTTCGAAATCACGTCGATGTAAAATTAGTGACAAATTGGAACGGTAGATACGGCGCGGAGGCACTGATCTCGAAACCAAATTTTCACAGCAGGAGCGTTTTTTCAGAAAATCTGATAGCCGTCGAACTGCGAAAACTCGAGGTTAAATTTGACAAACCTATTTACGTCGGCATGTGCATTCTCGACATATCGAAAGTCTGTTTGTACGAATTTCATCACGAGTACATGTCTCCCCTGTATCGCGACAAGTGTAGAATTATGTATACCGATACGGACAGTCTGATATACTACATCGAGTGCGAGGATGTGTACGAGAACGTGAAACGCGATATCGCTAGATTCGACACGAGCGATTACGCGATCGACAACGCGTACGGTATAACGCTCGAGAACAAAAAAGTGCCGGGCTTGATGAAGGACGAGAATAACGGTGCGATCATGACCGAATTCGTCGGACTCAGGGCGAAAATGTATACCTTGCGAGTGGATGGTAAAAAAGACTGTAAAAAAGCGAAAGGTGTCAAGAGCAACGTCGTAGCCAGGTCGATAACGTTCGACGATTACACGAGATGTCTGCGAGACGAAATTGAAATGAAGCGACAGCAGGCTTGCATAAGGTCCGAGAAACACAAGGTGTACACCGTATCCGAAACAAAAATTGCTCTGAGTCCATACGACGACAAGCGATACATTATACCTAATTCGACCGATACGTTACCGTGGGGACATTATCGAATACCTGTGTAATGTATGTATTGTATAACGTATGTATTGTATAACATATGTATTGTATAACATATGTATTGTATAACGTATGTATAGTATATGTATGTAACGTTGTTCGAGAGCGCTCGGTAGCGCGAGATAGCGCGCGGTAGAGGACGACCACAAAAGAAACGGAGAGGAACAGCAAGTACAGAAATACAAAGTTTAATGTTCAATATATGTACAGTTATTTACACGAGTTTCCCTTTCAGGCAAAATACCGTGAGCGCGCACAGAGTTTAGCTCGGCGAAAGCGGCGATATAGTTATTACGTTAACGAAAAGCGGTGATGAGCGGTAAAGCAAGGCGGTTGTATAAGGATATTAGCGGTGATCTGCGAGCGAAATCGATTCCGCGGCGCAGCGGCGGTCCTTTTAACTCCTCCGAGGCGAAACTCCCTCCCTGCAGATTTCTCAGAATTTCGGGAGGGTGATTGGCCGTCGGAGTCTCGCGTCATGGAGCTGACGTCACCGTTTGCGTGGTGACCCGACGGGGTCGTCACCTGTTTTCGAGTGCTTTGTGTATAGCATGGATCGTTCCTTTGTTCTAGCATTGTTGTTTGACTTTATTATTGATAACAAAGTTAAAGTTTCTGGAAAGTTGATCCCGAAAGATCCATGCTATACCGAATATTTCCGTGACAATTCTTGAACGGCATTTCACGCAAATATTACTTTACTGAATTTACTGCAGGCATGCATGTGCAGACATGCAACCGAACGCGACTTCGTCGCGATGCTAAAGTTTGCGATCTCAAACAAACGTAATATACAGGGTGTCAGAAATAAAAGTATCCAGCCGAATGACTGGGGTAGATTGGGTCAAACTGAAAAGAAAAGTCGTATACCATTTTGCAAAATTCGCAATAGTTAACAAGTTATTAATTAAAACGTCTGAGCGAATGCGCGCACAAAGAGCGATAGAGGCGGGACTCGGCGGCTGGCTGGGCTGGCACGGTGCCCGGCGCGCGGCGAGCGGTGGGGGTCGAGAGACGAGCGGCGAGCGGGGCGCGGCGCGGCGCGGCGAACGTCGAACGTCGAGCGACAGATGTTATACACTGCGACGAAAAAGTATTAGAGCCAGCCCATACTAAACTTACGATAATTCCTTCGCGTAAACGGGATTTTTCTTCGCGTAAACGGGATTTTGTAGTAACTTACAATAATTTACTCCGCGTAAACGAGTGAATTATCGTAAGTTACTACAGAAGTAACGCGCTCGCGTAAACGTAGTAACAGTAGGTAGCACACGTATTGGCTATTGCATAGGCATTGCCGTAACGTCTTACGCCTTAGATAATATTAATTAGTTTAGCTTGAATTATGTGTAATAAAAACATTTAATTTTAGTAAATTTAATTATTTTGCATGTCAAAGTTTACGAGATTTACCACAAGCCTTACTTTAACTTTTGTTTATGTTATAATAACTTTAATGGTGCGTGTCCACCTGCGAGTAAAACTCTCGAGAGTAGCTCTCGAGATTGATTCTCGCAAATGGACATATTCCTAAAGAGTACCTATAACGGAGAATGAATCGCAGCTCTCGGCGAACGAACTTTTCAAGACCTACTCGCAAATCGACACGACGTTATTTTACTCTCGGAGATCAGCTCGCCAAGCTCGAACGCTGTTTGTATTTTGAGAGCTACATGATGACACAAAGGAACTTATTGAATAATGCGGAAATCATGAACCATTGTAGAATACTACTGTGACAGAATAAAAGTTTTTTTAATTTTTATGTTTTGCGAATAAAGTGCGAAAAATTCATAATTTAAAGAATCAGATAAAAATATTTTTAATACATTCTCTGCTTATTACATGGTCAATAATTAGTAACACTTTAGTTTTACATACTTTGCACGTTTTAGTTACAACGTTGAAATTAAATACATTTTTACATCGCAAATTAAGTACATTAAAAAAAATATTATTAAATATTTTGTTACGTCAGAGAGAACCCCGAAATTTAGGTACATTGGTTCGACGGATAGCGAAGGATAGGCTATCCGAGGGAGGGGGTAAAGGAAGACGTAACGAGATCTCTATGGTATCTCGGGTTCACGCGTTCACGCGGGTCACGAAGGGCGCGTGCCTCGAGTCGAATGCACTTTCCGGGAAAACTCTAGTCGTGGGTCAACGTCCAGAAGGGACGCTATTACGCCTACTGAGAGTTTTCGTGCACTCGCGGTCCTGTTTTCGGTCAAGGATAATATCCCTATTACCGGGGATCGGACTACCTTGTGCGATTTAGAGAGGTAGTGAGGGGTGAGGTCTTATTTATAAAAACAACAATAAATAAAAATAATTCAGAGAAGAATACAATGGGAGTAATATTAAATGATTATCAGCGTGGATGTGGGAGTGAGTGATATGGGTGTGCGTGACTACGCGGACGGCGGATAATGCGGCTTATAATTAAGTATAGAATAAGTTTATTTATTTATTTAAAATTTCGAGGTCTAGCAGCGCCAAGTTTTTTTACAAGAAAAATTTATGTATTTTAATAAAATATTTTTATTTTGTACTGTTACTTCTGTAATTCTTTGTGGCCATTAAAAAATACACATGTAAATAACTTTGTATTTAAATATCTTGTATTCCCTTGTTAAATTTAAATAAAATTTTTTAATCTTATAAAATTGTTATTATACATTCTTTTCTAATTGACACAATGTAAAGATTTTTCAATGTAGTGCAACAATTATTTTTTGAGGCAATATACATGTTCTCTCTGTAATTGGCGCTCTAACTTAAAGAGATATCATTTCTTTTTTGTAATTGTAATAGATCACTTGAAGCGCGACTCTTCTTTTTGATAAGGTAACATAATTTTGTGACGTGTATCACTTGGGTTATAATTTTTCGGAAATAAAGATACTACTGCTTAGATTTTTTCGAGATTTTTCGAGATATAAAGATCTACCACTTGTTACTTAGGTTTTTTCGAGGTATAATACTACCACTTTCTTTTTTTTTTTAGGTAACAACATATACACTACTATACGTGTACTTGGCGCCTTTTTTTTACCTTTTTTTAAAAAAGGTAATTTTGTGCGGATATCACGCCTTTTTGTAATATATTACGCATTGTATAAACAGTATGTACAGGATAAAGCTATTTGGAGGTATAGTACTACCACTTTGTTTTTTTCGAGGTAACAACATAACAGGGTAACAACATAATACATATACACTATTATGCGTGTACTTGGCGCTCATTTTACCTTTTTTTTAAAAAGGTAATTTTGTACGGATATCACGCCTTTTTGTAGTGTTACGCAACTTAATCTTATAAACAATATATTTTATAATTTCATAAACCGTATATAATACAAGGTATAAAGCTAAAAGTGTTACGGACTATTATTTCTAAAGAAAACAACAATTTAATATTTTGCTCAGTTTTTTAAAAATAATAATCTGTAACCCTTTTAGTTGTACACCTTGTATATATTTTTCAATTTCAACATAAAACATAATCGCAATAAAGCATGATTAATGTTAATAAGTCGTTAACTGTAAAATTCTTTATTTATTTTTATTTGCGTGTCTTACTGAATGTTGTTCGCAACTGTATATGTACCGATATCTTCAGGTATCGATATTTTTGATAATTATTTTTACGTCAGACATAATTTTAATTCATCCAATTTTTATTATGTCTAAACATAATTTTTGTCCAATTTTTATTATGTCTAGACATAATTTTAATTTAGCGATTTTTATTATGTCATGACATAATTTTAATTCTGCCGCTAGGGAAATTTTAAGTCGATTTTTATGAATCAAGCTTGAATTCAATGTTTAGGTGTCCCAGGTTGCCGATGACGAGGTCCACATAGCGCGCTCTATAGTTTTCGGTGTCCAGGTGTATTAATACCTTGAATTTGATGGCCACGTGTTCCAAGTTGCCGATGACGAGGTCCACATAGTGCGCTTCGTAGTTTTTGGTGTCTACATGTATTAATACCTCGAATTCGATATCTACGTGTCCTATATTGGGTGCGTTCAGCCGATACTTTGCTAGCCTAGCAATCGTGAGCAGTCGCTCGTTTTCGCTCGTTTCCTCTTTTTTGACTTACTGGATTAAAAAGAGAAGAAACGAGCAAAAACGAGCAACTGCTCACGATTGCTAGGCTAGCGGAGTATCGGCTGAACGCACCCATTCAGATTTAAAGTTATTAATACACCTAGACACCAAAAACTATGAAGCGCATTATGTGGACCTTGTCATCGGCAACCTGGGACACCTAGACATCAATTTCAAGGTATTAATACACGTAGACACCGAAAACTACGGAGCGCAATATGTGGACCTTGTCATCGGCAACCTGGGACACCTAAACATTGAATTCAACATATTATTACACCTGGACACCGAAAACTATGAAGCGCACTATGTGGACCTCGTCATCGGCAACCTGGGACACGTAGACATCAAATTCAACGTACGATTACACCTGGACACCGGAAACTATGAAGCGCACTATCTGGATCCCGTCATCGGCAACCTGGGATACGTGGACATCGAATTCAAAATATTAATACACGTAGACACCGAAAACTACGGAGCGCACTATGTGGATCTTGTCATCGGCAACCTGGGACACCTAGACATCGAATTCAACGTACAATTACACCTGGACACCGAAAACTATGAAGCGCACTATCTGGATCTCGTCATCGGCAACCTGGGACACGTGAACATCAAATTCGAGGTATTATTACACCTAGACACCGAAAACTACGGAGCGCAATATCTGGACCTCGTCATCGGCAACCTGGGACACGTGGACACCGAAAACTACGGAGCGCACTATGTGGACCTTGTCATCGGCAACCTGGGATACCTAGACATCGAATTCAACGTACGATTACACCTGGACACCGAAAACTATGAGGCGCATTATCTGGATCCCGTCATCGGCAACCTGGGACTCGTGGACATCGAATTCAAGATATTAATACACGTAGACACCAAAAACTACGGAGCGCACTATGTGGACCTCGTCATCGGCAACCTGGGACACGTAGACATCGAATTCAACGTATTATTACACCTGGACACCGAAATCTATGAAGCGCATTATCTGGATCCCGTCATCGGCAACCTGAGACACGTGGACATCGAATTCAAGATATTAATACACGTAGACACCAAAAACTACGGAGCGCACTGTGTGGACCTCGTCATCGGCAACCTGGGACACGTAGACATCGCATTCAACGTATTATTACACTTGGACACCGAAAACTACGAAGCGCATTGTGTGGACCTCGTCATCGGCAACCTGGGACACGTGGACATCGAATTCAAGGTATTAATACACGTAGACACCGAAAACTACGGAGCGCACTATGTGGACCTCGTCATCGGCAACCTGGGACACCTAGACATCGAATTCAACGTACGATTACACCTGGACACCGAAAACTATGAAGCGCACTATCTGGATCTTGTCATCGGCAACCTGGGACACGTGAACATTGAATTCAAGGTATTAATACACGTAGACACCAAAAACTACGGAGCGCACTATGTGGACCTCGTCATCGGCAACCTGGGACACGTAGACATCGAATTCAACGTATTATTACACCTGGACACCGAAAACTATAAAGCGCACTATCTGGACCTTGTCATCGGCAACCTGGGATACATAGACATCAAATTCAAGCTTGATTCATAAGAATCGACTTAAAAATTCCCTAGCGGCACTTTCTGCCAAGCATAGAGAACCTACTTTTCCGTTGACTCAATATTTATTATATATATATACCTAATTTTTACTTAAATAGAAATCTTCCTCCTGACCGATAAGTTTATCGACCTAATTTTGAAATACGCGCGCGATATCGAAACTGGCGATACCTGCGCCGCCAGCGTCGAAAAAGTGAAAGGGACGTTTCTCTGATAATCATAATAATATTGAATGAGAGCGTTAGGAGGAGTATCTTAAAAATAAATTTTCACATTTGGACTTTGCGTCGCAATATCTCCGCTCGTAAGGCACGTAGCGGAATATTATGAGAGAAACCCCCCCCTAATTGGACCCCAAGCTATCGATCAAGCCTACTTAGAACTTGATCCGTTCACTCGTTATCGAGATCTCAACATCTCGGGTACTCGCAACCCGTCGCGTCGCGTAAAAGAGTCACGGTCGGTCTCGCTCCGCGTGTACTTGGCGCGAGACACTACCGTGTCTCTTGATAAATAAATAAACATTGCGTTTATTTTAATCAAATAATTGGAACATTTATTGTAAAAGGAATAGACAAATATTGTTACAAATTAAGGAATCATTATTGTATATAATAATACGTGGAAGTGTGGTGTGTGTGTGTGTGTGTGGATTGACATTCGTCCTGGTACAAATTCGGAAGATGGGGGAGAATTTTTATAAAGATCGATATTCTGCTCGTCAACGATACATTTGGTGAGTAGATTGCAAAGAATAAGTGTTGACTATGTATGCGTGAATATATAAAACGAGGGTTCAAACATTAATTTAATAACATAGTTATCGGAATAAAATATTTAAATTTATTCTAGAGAAAAAGTTAGTTATAAATTCATGATTACGTAAGGGGTTATGATTACGATACAATGGTTGATTAGCGATTAGTTATAAATTTATACATTCATATACTATTTCTATAGTAAGGGATGGGGAACGCGGGGAGGATTCCTCGAGTACTTCGATACTCGAGTCAGAAAAGGAGGAAGAGGGTGATCTGTCGCGATAGAGGGTGGTGGAACTAGAGGGGGAAGGAATTCCGCCGAAAGGAACAGGGGAAAAGTTGCAGGGTGATCTCTCCCGGAACTCCGCAAGTTCCTCGGAAGGAACTGGAGTGTAGGAAGGTTCAAAAAAGGGGGGGGAAGATTCTGGGATATCGGGGGACACCCGATACGCAAGGGAACAACAGGCAGATGAGGGAGATCGGGAAGAGGGAGAATCGGGGATAGCGAGTTCGATATGCGGAGACTGTTCGCGTGTTAAAAAGGAGGCTAGGAGCTGTTGCTCCACTATGCGGGCGCGCCTGTTCCGAAATAGCCGATTGCGGATAGTTATCCCCAAGGACTTGCGGCGGTGAATTTTCGATTTCACTAAAATTATTTTATGATTTTGAATTTGAAAAAAAGAAGGAGTTTTAAAGACGGTTTTATATAAATATATAAATATATATACGTGTTCTCATGTATGGTATTCACACATATATATATGTATACTGTAGGGATGTATATAGATAACCGAGCGGGTATCTTGGGCTTACTGTTGACGGCTGTGATTGGGGAATCTCTGAGGTGACTGCGCCGGATTCTCCCGGAGGTAGGTTCGGCTCGGTTCTGTGATGTGTCTTGACGCGCACAGAATCGACTCGCGACGCGACAGAAATTTAGTTTCACTTGAGGAATACAACTGGATGATAGTTGACAAGTACGGCTGGTAAATATAATTTTAAGACGTCTCGGACTGGATCAGAAGTGAGTTCAAGTGCGCAAAGTCGCGATTTTTATACAAAATTAAGGAGGCGGGATTATGTTTTAATCCGATTTGATTGGGTAGAGTTATCTTCTGATCGTGACGTATGGTGACTTTCCCCAAAAATCGTCGTTGCCTATGAGCAATTTTTAATTAGCGGCTATTCATTGGCGAGTACGTTATCATCTTGCCCTTTGACAGTCCCTTCCAGAGTCTTAATTTTATCAATCGCCGCGAGGCGTGGGTCTTAGGTCAAATCTGCGTTTCACGGAAAAGCGTGAGATTAGCCCTTCCGTGACCCGAGAGGTCACCCAGATCTTTATGGCGTTTTTAATTTATTGCGCCCTTTGCCATGAAATTTCGTGATAATTGAAATTTCGTGCTTCATTTCGTAGAATTAGATGGGATGTGACAAACAAGTCTATAATTTGCCTATTTTATTAGGTTTGAGTCTTCTGGAAGGTTTCGTCATTTACCATTTAATGAGCGATGACAGTTGGAATGCATCCGCTTCGTCAATTGATAGCCGCTATTTTATGGTTTCCGTCTGTTTTGTGTGATGAGATGAGTGATTCCACGAAAGAAGGAAATCGTGGAGTCAACAGGACGTAACAATTTACATGTAAAAATCTAACATCAAGGTATTTCGCAAACTGAAAACTAAATAATAATATCGCACTATGTATTACACTTCACAACTTGTAAGTCTGCAGAAACTTTTTATTGTTAGGAGTCTTCAATCTCAAGCTCTCTAATTAAAGCAGATCCAGCACCGAATGTACACCTGCGATCAATCCATTGCTTGACCCAGAAGGTCTTTTTGTTGTTTCAACGGCACTATAGCTCAAGTTCAAGCCATAGCCTCCTGAAGTTCGGCCTGTATAAAATCCGAGGCCTCCCTTCTGCTTTCTTAGAGATACACTCTCGGCGGGTTGCCATTAACCCTTCCGAGAGGTGACGATCAAATAAAAACCACGGACAATTTTCGGTCGGATTTGAACTCGGATCTTCAGCTCGTTAGAGCAGCGCATATCTTTCTGCGCCCTTTTCCTTTTTAAAATAATGCTAGTCACTATAGCAGCCGCAAGTTTTTTCGTTTACGCGACATTATGATGTCACCACTCTCAGACATCAACTAAAAAAATACGTAAGTGGATACGGTTTTGAGAGAACTCTCCGAAAAAATACTCTTCGGATTCTCGCGAGATGCTCGCGAGAATACAATGTCAGAAAAATTACTTTCAAATGGACAGTGTCAGAATAACTCTCGAGAGATATTCTCGAGAGTTTTAAGGCGCGTGTCCACCTGCGAGTAAAACTCTCCAAAGTAGCTCTCGAGTTATTCTGACACTGTCCATTTGAGAGTAATTTTTCTAACATTGTACTCTTGCGAGCATCTCGTGAGAATCCAGAGAGTATTCTTTCGGACAGTTCTCTCAAAACTGTGTCCACTTACGTACTTTTTTAGTCGATCTCTGAGAGTGGTGACATTATAATGTCTCGTAAACGAAGAGACTTGCGGCTACTATAGTGGCTAGCATTATTTTAAAAAGAAAAAGGTTGTTAAATAACAACAAAAAGACCTTCTGGGTCAAGCAATGGATTGATCGCAGGTGTCGGATCTGCTCTAAATTAGAGAGCTTAAGATTGAAGATTTCCAACAATTAAAAATTTCTATAGACTTACAAATTGTGAAGTGGAATACAGTGCGATATTATTATTTAGTTTTCTGTTTGCAAAATATCTTGATGTTAGATTTTTACATGTAAATATTAAATAATTTTTTTTTTTAATGTACTTAATTTGCGATGTAAAAATGTATTTAATTTCAACGCTGTAACTAAAACGTGCAAAGTATGTAAAACTAAAGTGTTACTAATTATTGACCATGTAATAAGCAGAGAATGTATTAAAAATATTTTTATCTGATTCTTTAAATTATGAATTTTTCGCACTTTATTCGCAAAACATAAAAATTAAAAAAACTTTTATTCTGTCACAGTAGTATTCTACAATGGTTCATGATTTCCGCATTATTCAATAAGTTCCTTTGTGTCATCATGTAGCTCTCAAAATACGAACAGCGTTCGAGCTTGGCGAGCTGATCTCCGAGAGTAAAATAACGTCGTGTCGATTTGCGAGTAGGTCTTGAAAAGTTCGTTCGCCGAGAGCTGCGATTCATTCTCCGTTATAAGTACTCTTTAGGAATATGTCCATTTGCGAGAATCAATCTCGAGAGCTACTCTCGAGAGTTTTACTCGCAGGTGGACACGCACCATTAAAGTTATTATAACATAAACAAAAGTTAAAGTAAGGCTTGTGGTAAATCTCGTAAACTTTGACATGCAAAATAATTAAATTTACTAAAATTAAATGTTTTTATTACACATAATTCAAGCTAAACTAATTAATATTATCTAAGGCGTAAGACGTTACGGCAATGCCTATGCAATAGCCAATACGTGTGCTACCTACTGTTACTACGTTTACGCGAGCGCGTTACTTCTGTAGTAACTTACAATAATTCACTCGTTTACGCGGAGTAAATTATTGTAAGTTACTACAAAATCCCGTTTACGCGAAGGAAAATCCCGTTTACGCGAAGTAATTATCGTAAGTTTAGTATGGGCTGGCTCTAATACTTTTTCGTCGCAGTGTATAACATCTGTCGCTCGACGTTCGCCGCGCCGCGCCGCGCCCCGCTCGCCGCTCGTCTCTCGACCCCCACCGCTCGCCGCGCGCCGGGCACCGTGCCAGCCCAGCCAGCCGCCGAGGCCCGCCTCTATCGCTCCTTGTGCGCGCATTCGCTCAGACGTTTTATTTAATAACTCGTTAACTATTGCGAATTTTGCAAAATGGTACGAGACTTTTCTTTTCAGTTTGACCCAATCTACCCCAGTCATTCGGCTGGATACTTTTATTTCTGACACCCTGTATAATGTAGTAGTAGTATAACGTATGTATGTCGTATAACGTATGAATGTACGAATGTGTGTGAATGTAGTATAACGTAACGTATTGTGAGTATTATATTACAGTATTGGAAAGAATATTATAATAAAGATATTACCCATGTGTATTTCATATTTTTTATGTACTTTATATGTATTTCATATTTCAAACATTTTACATGTATTACATATTAGATATTGCATTTTTTTATATTAAAAATAAAAAATACAGTTTACACGAATTAAATAACATTGTTCTTTTTGGGATTTCCCTGGTTTTGCACCACGAACCCGCCATTTTTTGTAAACCCTCGTGCCCCCC